>NC_134692.1:9565744-9760209 GCF_050947455.1 Rhinoderma darwinii
ATCTAATGATAATAAGATGACTCTACTGACCACACCATCTAATGATAATGAGATGACTCTACTGACCACACCATCTAATGATAATAAGATGACTCTACTGACCCCACCATCTAATGATAATGAGATGACTCTACTGACCACACCATCTAATGATAATGAGTTGACTGCTGATCCCGCCCTCTAATGACAATTAAATGGATCTGCTGACCCACCCACTAATGATAATGAGATGACTCTACTGACCACACCATCTAATGATAATGAGATGACTCTACTGACCCCACCATCTAATGATAATGAGATGACTCTACTGACCACACCATCTAATGATAATGAGATGACTCTACTGACCACACCATCTAATGATAATGAGATGACTCTACTGACACACCATCTAATGATAATGAGATGACTCTACTGACACACCATCTAATGATAATGAGATGACTCTACTGACCCCACCATCTAATGATAATGAGTTGACTGCTGATCCCGCCCTCTAATGACAATTAAATGGATCTGCTGACCCACCCACTAATGATAATGAGATGACGATGCTGACTTCGGCCCCTAATAATAAAGGGACGACTCTACTGACCCCATCCTGTAATCATAATGAGATGACTCTGCTGACCCCACCTTCTAATGATAATCAGATAACTTTTTTGTCCCCACCCTGTTATAATAATGTGGTGATTTTGCTGACCCAGCCCTCTAATTATAATGAGATGAATCTGCCGACCCTGTCCTCTAATAATAATAAGATGACCGCTGATGAGATGACTCTGACGAACCTGCTCTCTAATTATAATTAGATGGCTAAGCAGATACCTCCCTCTAATAACAATATGACTCTGCTGACCTTACCCGCTAATGATAATGAGATGACTCTGTTGACCGTGCACTCTAATAATAAAAAGATGACTCTGCTAATCCCGCCCTCTAATGATAATGAGATGACACTTCTGGCTGCCTTCTAATAATATTGAGATGACTCTGCTCACCCTGCTCTCTAATCGCAATGAGATGACTGACTGCCCTGCCCTCTAATTATAATGTAATGGCTCAGCTGATCCCACCCCCTAATAATAATATGACTCTGCTGACTATTCTAATGATAATGAGATGACTCTGGCAACGTTGCTCTCAAATGATAATGAGATGACTCTACTTCCACTCTTCCGGTCTACACAGCAAAGCTGACAAGTGAGCTGCAGAAAAAAAACAGGAAATGTCAGCCTTTTGTGTCTGTTGTATTCGCCTGGGTGGGAGCTGCAATATTTCAGATTTTTTTTTATATAAAAATATGTTTATAATAAAAATGCAATTTCAGGTTTTATTCATTTTTATTTTTTGTATCCCTTTAATGATGGTAAGTGAACATACGCCCCAAGTACACGGGGTTAAGCTCGGCCTTCTCTTTATTATTAATATATTTGGGCTTTCAGTTTTCATTCACCCTGGGAGGATCATAAAACTTTACTGAAAGGATTTCTCCCAATGTTCTCTCTTGATGTCAGAGTTTCCTTTAGATTTTGACTGCTCATTTTAATAGTATTACAAACCCTGATTCCCGGTGATGACATAAAAGCTCAGCGAGAGTTCATTAGTGTAAGAGGCTGAATGAATAATATAAGGGGTTGTGCGTATAGAGGTCTGACCCCCGCTGAGCCCCCATACTGACCTGGACAAAACAATGCCCCCTCCCCTTCACTAATAAGCATCACAGCCTTGGAATAACATGTCAATAGAGGACCCTGAGGGGGAAGAGACGGCCGACGCCGCCGCAATACAGCGCAAAGCGTGGATCTTTGGCTTGGTTCTTTTTCTTGTGTTTTCAGGTAACAAAAATTCATTGTGTCCGTCAATGGTTTATACCAGCGGTCTACAGATGACCGGACGTGCTCCAAGTTGTAGTTTTCCAACAGCGGGAGAACCTCCAGTGTGAGAAGACGTGTATAATATGTGACCGCGGGCCTGGCAGACATTAACCCCTTAAGGACGCAGCCAATTTTGGTCTTAAGGAGACTGATTTTTGTCGTTTTGCCTCACTGCCTCCTGACAGCCATATATTTTTTATTTTTTATTTTACATACATATATCAGAACGTGTTTTTGGGAAATGATTTGTATAATTTAAAATCAAAATTTTCGGGTACGTACTAGTCCTTCTCAATGAATTAGAATATCATCAAAAAGTTAATTTATTTCACTAATTTAATTCAAAAAGTGTCTCATATATTCTATAGATTTATTACACGCAGAGGGATCTATTTCCAGCATTGTTTTCTTGTAATGTTGATGATTATGGGAACAGTTACTGAAAACCCCAAATTTAGTGTCTCAGAAAATGAGAATATTATATAAGACCAATTTCAAAAATAAAAAGTATCTGCCCTCAATACTTGGTCGGGGCACCGACTCTGCATGAATTACTGCATCAATGCAGCGTGGCATGGGGGCGATCAGCCTGTGGCACTGCTGAGGTGTTATCAATGCAGCGTGGCATGGGGCAATCAGCCTGTGGCACTGCTGAGGTGTTATTAATGCAGCGTGGCATGGGGCGATCAGCCTGTGGCACGGCTGAGGTGTTATCAATGCGGCGTGGCATGGAGGCGATCAGCCTGTGGCACTGCTGAGGTGTTTTTAATGCGGCGTGGCATGGAGGCGATCAACCTGTGGCACTGCTGAGGTGTTATCAATGCAGCGTGGCATGGGGGCGATAAGCCTGTGGCACTGCTGAGGTGTTATTAATGCGGCGTGGCATGGATGTGATCAGCCTGTGGCACTGCCGAGGTGTTATCAATGCGGCATGGCATGGGGGCGATCAGCCTGTGGCGCTGCTGAGGTGTTATCAATGCGGCTTGGCATGGAGGCGATCAGCCTGTGGCACTGCTGAGGTGTTATGGCAGCCCAGGTTGCTTTGAGATTGGCCTTCGGCTCCTCTGCATTGTTGGGTCTGGTGTCTCATCTTCCTCTTGACAATACCCTATAGATTCTCTATGGGGTTTAGGTTGGGCGAGTTTGCTGGCCAATCAGGCGCAGTGATACTGTGGTTATTACACCGGGTGTTGGCACTTTTGGCAGTGTGGGCAGGTGCCAAGTCCTGCTGGAAAATGAAATCATCATCTCGATAAAGCTGTCAGCAGAGGGAAGCATGAAGTGCTGGGAATGTCCTGCTAGACGCTGCGCTGACTCTGGACTTGATATAACACAGTGGACCAACACCAGCAGATGACACGGCCCCCAAACCATCACCGACTGCGGACACTTCACACTGGACCGCAAGACATTTGGATTGATGTCTCTCCACTCTTCCTCCAGACTCCGGGACCAGGATTTCCAAAAGAAATGCAAAATTTGCTTTCATCTGAAAACAGGACTTTGGACACTGTGCTCAGCAGACCCGTCCTTTTTCTCCTTAGCCCAGGTAAGACGCTTCTGACGTCTCTGGGTCATGAGTGGCTTGACAGAAGAAATGCAGCAGTTTTCTCCCATGTCCTAGATACGTCTGTGTGTGTGGCGGCTCTTGAAGCCCTGACTCCAGCCGCTGTCCACTCCTTGTGAATTTCCCCCAGATTCTTGAATGGCCTTTCCTTGACAATCCTTTCCAGGCTGCGGTTTTCCTTCCTCTCAACTTTCCATTAATCTGCTTGGATACAGCACTCTCTGAACAGCAGCTTCTTTAGCAATGTCTTTTTGTGGCTTCCCCTCCTTGTGGAGGTGTCAATGACTCTTCTGGACAACTGTCACGTCCGCAGTCTTCCCCATGATTGTGTATCCACTGAACCCGACTGTTGGACCATTTAAAGGCTTAGGAAACCTTTGCAGTTGTTTCATGTTGACTCGCTGATTAGAGTGTCACACCAGGAGTCTACAATCTGCAACTTTTACCCAATATTCTCATTTTCTGAGAGACCACATTTTGGGTATTCAACTGTTAGCCCATAATCATCAACATTAAAATAAAAAATATGCTGGAAATAGATCCGTCTGTGTGTAATGAATCTATAGAATATATGAGTTTCACTTTTGAAGTTTTAAAACAATCATACGTTGGAGAAAATCTGTCCTCCCCCCACCACATACACATAAGGTCGTTGATCGATCCTGAAGACACTGAAGGGATCTGCCGGCCATTATCTTATGTATGTAGCTGGCTTAAAGGGGTGTTCTCAGTATCACACATTAATTTCCAATCGGTGAGGTCCGACCATTGGGACCCCCACCAATCAGTAGAACAAAGGAGCCACTTCACTTTCATGGGGCTGAGCTGAAGTACCATGCACAGCTGTATGTAGAAAGGGCCACCATAAGGGCACTACAGGTGATAATGCTGCTGGGGGCCCATAACAAAAATAGGCTATGAAAGAACCCAAATATCATATTAACCCCTTAGGTTCCTATCTGGTATTACAAAAGTACCTAGAAGAGTCAGGAAATACAAGGGAAACAAATCATTGGAGTATATAGGGTCCACATATTAAAAATTACAGCCCTGTATGTACATGCCTCTGTGAATTAATACACATTGAAAGGACTGCGGCCCCCACTGGAGCGTGGCCTGCTCTTCATTGTTTTAAATTGTGGGGGTTACAGGAGTCGGACCCCCACCAATCACACATTGATGGCCTATCCTAAGTATGAGCCATTAATGTGTTTTTTTTACAGAATTCCCCTTTACATTATCCATATGTTACACACGTTTTTGCCCAGAGCATCCACTAATCTTGATCTCGCCCTGACTACTAAAACTTGTCACAAGGCTCAAGATCAGATGACTGGGGATTGTCAGGATCAGATGACTGGGGGTTGTCAGGATCAGATGACTGGGGGTTGTCAGGATCAGATAACTGGGGGTGTTGTCAGGATCTGATGACGGGGGGTTGTCAGGATCTGATGACTGGCGGTTGTCAGGATCTGATGACTGGCGGTTGTCAGGATCTGATGATTGGGGGTTGTCAGGATCTGATGACAGGGGGTTGTCAGGATCAGATGACTGGGGGTTGTCAGGATCAGATGACTGGGGGTTGTCAGGATCAGATGACGGGGTTGTCAGGATCAGATGACTGGGGGTTGTCAGGATCAGATGACGGGGTTGTCAGGATCAGATAACTGGGGGGTTGTCAGGATCTGATGACTGGGGGTTGTCAGGATCTGATGACTGGGGGTTGTCAGGATCAGATGACTGGGGGTTGTCAGGATCAGATGACTGGGGGTTGTCAGGATCAGATGCCTGGGGGTTGTCAGGATCTGATGACTGGGGGTTGTCAGGATCCGATGACTGGGGGTACACCGGCTCAGATGGCTGGGGGTTGTCAGGATCTAATGACTGGGGGTTCTCAGCATCTGATTACTGGGGGTTGTCAGGATCTGATGACTGTGGGTTGTCATCATCA
Source organism: Rhinoderma darwinii (assembly GCF_050947455.1). NCBI lineage: Eukaryota > Metazoa > Chordata > Amphibia > Anura > Rhinodermatidae > Rhinoderma > Rhinoderma darwinii. The sequence continues at coordinate 9,571,143 of NC_134692.1, forward strand.
GATGCCTGGTGGTTGTCAGGATCTGATGACGGGGTTGTCAGGATCCGATGACTGGGGGTACACCGGCTCAGATGGCTGGGGGTTGTCAGGATCTAATGACTGGGGGTTCTCAGCATCTGATTACTGGGGGTTGTCAGGATCAGATGACGGGGTTGTCAGGATGGTAGCACAATACCCCCGCCGCTCGAGACCATTCACACTACAATGTCTTTCATTTAAAGTTCGTAAATTGTTAATTGTATCAATTTTTTTTAAATGTTTGTCCTATTTTTCCCCATGTTTGACCCTGGTGCTATGTGGCGTCCTCATTCCCCTGTAACACCCCCAGTCGTTGCTGATAAATCATTTTATCCCATCTGTTAATGCTGAAACACAAGGGAAATTTTGTAGCAGCAAATAGACCAGATGATATCACAAATTGCTACATTTTAACAAACCCGTCCCTGGTAACCATTTTGCTATTGTAAATAACACTTGTCATGCATGAAGTGATTCCATCCATTATATTAAATTCAATTAAATTAGATTTCACATCGGGAGAATAAATAAGGATCAACACATCTGATCGGAATCAATACAGAATAAACACATCTGTCCAAGAACAGAAATTACCTGCTATCAGGTCAGGGCCGGCTCCAGGTTTATGTGGGCCCTTGGGCGACACAGACTTAGTTGGCCCCTTTGTGGGGGAACTCACGGCTGCAGTAAAATGGCAGAAAACGTCACTTTGTGCCCCCATATAGAAGTTAGGCCCCCAGTTTGTACCCACGTAAATGTAGTGCCCGTTGTAGACTGCCACACAACCCCCCTCCCATCTAGTGACACACAGCCCCCCCCCTCCCAGGTAGTGCCACACAGCCCCATGCTCCTATGTACTGCCACACAGCCCCCTCCCTGGTAGTGCCACACAGCCCCTCTCCCTTGTAGTGCCACACAGCCACCCTCCCTGTCGGTAGCGCCTTTGGGGTTCCCTCTAGTAGTAAAATCCCCAGCCAGAGCATTGCTGATGCTCTGGCTAGGGATTCCGCTTCAGGAGAAGTCACTGTCCATATATGGACAGTGTTGTCAGGGGCAACCCCAGAGCCAAAGTCCCTGGCAAAGCACTACTAGCACTCTGCCTGGGGCCATGGGCCTAGCTAAAGGCTCATGGGCCCTGATGCAAGAATTCAGCTTGGCCCCCCCCTACTCCCAACTGCCTTGCCCAACAGACCCCATGAATGCCCCCACAGTGTAATGCCCCCATATCTGCCCCCCACAGTATAATGTCCCCATAGCTGCCCCAACAGTATAATGTCCCTATAGCTGCCGATACAGTATAATGCCCCCATAACTGCCCCATAAAATATAATGCCCCATACAGTATAATGCCCCCCATAGCTGCCCCATACAGTATAATACCCCCATACAGTATTTAAACTAGGGCTGAGGAGGGAGGTCAATGTAGAAAAAAAAGGGGTAGCCAGGTTAGAGAGGGGTCAGACTATATTGGTGGGGGGAGAAACAGACGGTGGGGAGAGGACTAGACAACAAGATAAGGAGATCCTTTCGTTACAAAACATCAGTGTAAATAAAAAGGACCGATTAATGTCAAATCACATTTCTGATAATAAAAGTGAAAAACTGACAGGCAAGTTAAAGTGTATGTTCACAAATGCCAGAAGTCTAGCAAGTAAAATGGGGGAGCTGGAGGCCTTGATACTGGAAGAAAATATAGATATAGTTGGTGTTGCTGAAACATGGCTGGACTCTTCACATGACTGGGCTGTAAATCTACAGGGTTTTACACTTTTTCGTAAAGACAGGACAAATAGGAAAGGTGGTGGTGTATGTCTGTATGTGAGAAGTGATATGAAGGCGAGTGTGAAAGAGACAATAGTGGGTGAAGACTGTGAGGAGGTTGAAACCTTGTGGGTGGAACTAGAAAGGGAGGTAAACACTGAAAAAATTACTTTTGGTGTAATCTATAGACCCCCCAATATAACTGAGGAGATGGATGTTCAGCTATATAAACAGATGGAGCGGGCTGCACAGGCGGGTACTGTAGTGATAATGGGAGATTTTAATTTCCGGGATATTAATTGGTGTCATGGTTCGGCTTCAACTGCAAAGGGGAGACATTTCCTCAACCTGTTGCAGGAAAATTTTATGTGCCAGTTTGTGGAAGACCCGACTAGAGGTGAAGCTCTGTTGGATCTGGTCATTTCTAATAATGCAGAGCTTTTTGGGAATGTCAATGTTCGTGAAAACCTCGGTAACAGTGATCACAATATAGTTACATTTTACCTATACTGTAAAAAACAAACGCAGGCTGGGAGGGCAAAAACATTTAATTTTAAGAAAGCCAATTTCCCCAGGATGAGGGCTGCAATTCAGGATATGGACTGGGAAGAACTAATGTCAAATAATGGAACAAATGATAAATGGGAGATTTTCAAATCTACTTTGAGTTATTATAGTGCAAAATTTATTCCTACAGGTAATAAGTATAAACGACTCAAATTAAACCCCACATGGCTTACACCTTCTGTGAAAGGGGCAATACATGACAAAAAAAGGGCATTTAAAAAATACAAATCTGAGGGTACAGCTGCAGCCTTTGTAAAATATAAAGAGCTTAATAAAATCTGTAAAAATGTAATAAAATTAGCAAAAATACAAAATGAAAGGCAGGTGGCCAAGGATAGTAAAACAAATCCTAAAAAATTCTTCAAGCATATAAATGCAAAAAAGCCAAGGTCTGAACATGTAGGACCCCTAGATAGTGGTAATGGGGAGTTGATCACAGGGGATCAAGAGAAGGCAGAGTTACTAAATGGGTTCTTTAGCTCTGTATATACAACAGAAGAAAGAGCAGCTGATGTAGCCGGTGCCAGTGCTGAGGAGCTGATGTAGCCGGTGCCAGTGCTGAGGAGCTGATGTAGCCGCTGCCGGTGCTGTTAATATATCGGCTGATATACTGAATTGGATGAATGTAGAGATGGTCCAAGCTAAATTAAATAAAATAAATGTACACGAGGCTCCGGGACCAGATGGGTTACACCCTAGAATTCTTAAAGAGCTTAGTCCAGTTATTTCTGTCCCCCTTTTCATAATATTCAGAGAATCTCTAGTGACTGGTATAGTGCCAAGGGACTGGCGCAGGGCAAATGTGGTGCCTATTTTCAAAAAGGGCTCTAGGTCTTCCCCGGGTAATTATAGACCAGTAAGCTTAACATCCATCGTGGGGAAAATGTTTGAGGGGCTATTGAGGGACTATATACAGGATTATGTGACAATAAATAGCATTATAAGTGACAGCCAGCACGGTTTTACTAAGGACAGAAGCTGTCAAACTAACCTAATCTGTTTTTATGAAGAGGTGAGCAGAAGTCTAGACAGAGGGGCCGCTGTGGATATAATGATTATATGAGGGGTGAGCAGAAGTCTAGACAGAGGGGCCGCTGTGGATTTAGTGTTTTTGGACTTTGCAAAGGCATTTGACACTGTCCCTCATAGATGTCTAATGGGTAAATTACGGACTATAGGTTTAGAAAATATAGTTTGTAATTGGATTGAGAATTGGCTCAAGGACCGTATCCATAGAGTTGTGGTCAATGATTCCTTCTCTGAATGGTCACCGGTTATAAGTGGTGTACCCCAGGGTTCAGTGCTGGGACCACTATTATTCAACTTATTTATTAATGATATAGAGGAAGGGATTAATAGCACTATTTCTATTTTTGCAGATGACACCAAGCTATGTAATATAGTTCAGACTATGGAAGATGTTCATGAATTACAGGCAGATTTAAACAAACTAAGTGTTTGGGCGTCCACTTGGCAGATGAAGTTTAATGTAGATAAATGTAAAGTTATGCATCTGGGTACCAACAACCTGCAGCATCATATGTCCTAGGGGGCGCTACACTGGCGGATTCACTTGTTGAGAAGGATCTGGGTGTACTTGTAAATCATAAACTCAATAACAGCATGCAGTGTCAATCAGCTGCTTCAAAGGCCAGCAAGATATTGTCGTGTATTAAAAGAGGCATGGACTCGCGGGACAGAGATGTAATATTACCACTTTACAAAGCATTAGTGAGGCCTCGTCTAGAATATGCAGTTCAGTTCTGGGCTCCAGTTCATAGAAAGGATGCCCTGGAGTTGGAAAAAATACAAAGAAGAGCAACGAAGCTAATAAGGGGCATGGAGAATTTAAGTTATGAGAAAAGATTGAAAGAATTAAACCTATTTAGCCTTGAAAAAAGACGACTAAGGGGGGACATGATTAACTTATATAAATATATTAATGGCACATACAAAAAATATGGTGAAATCCTGTTCCTTGTAAAACCCCCTCAAAAAACAAGGGGGCACTCCCTCCGTCTGGAGAAAAAAAGGTTCAAGCTGCAGAGGCGACAAGGCTTCTTTACAGTAAGAACGGTGAATTTATGGAATAGCCTACCGCAGGAGCCGTCACAGCAGGGGCAGTAGACACCGCAGGAGCCGTCACAGCAGGGACAGGAGACACCGCAGGAGCTGGTCACAGCAGGGGCAGTAGATGGCTTTAAAAAAGGGTTAGATAATTTCCTAGAACAAAAAATATTAGCTCCTATGTGTAGAAATTTTTCCTTCCCTTTTCCCTTCCCTTGGTTGGACTTGATGGACATGTGTCTTTTTTCAGCCGTACTAACTATGTAACTATGTAACAGTATAGTGCCCCCATAGCTGCCCCATACACTATACTGCCCCCATACACTATAATGCCCTCCATAACTGCCACATACAGTATAATGCCCCCCACAGCTGCCCCATGCAGTATAATGCCCTCCATAGCGGTCTCATACATTAGAATGACCCCTTAGCTGCCCATACAGTATAATGCCCCCTCAGCAGCTACCATATGAGCCCCCCCTTCCATACCCAGTATAATACCCCCATATGTATGTACCTAATAGAAAAATAATAACATAATTACTTACCTATCCCCGTTCCCACGATGGGTGGAGGAGATCCTTCTCCTCCTCTTCACTGTTCTGTGAGTGACTCGGCACAGACATGCGCGATGATGTCAGTACATCGCGCCGAGCCGCTCGCGGCACAGTGAATGCTGGATCAAGGCTCCAGCATTGAACCCGACTGAATGTGCGTCCTGCGGACGCAGATTCAGTTGGAAGTGGGATCAGCGAGGTCAGTGCTGTGTGACAATGGGGGCCCTGCGGGGCCCCCAGGCTTAGGGGCCCGGTCGCAGTTGCAACCATTAGGAACCCTATAGCTAGCGCTCCGCCTGGGACTTCTCTCCTCCTGACATCACTGTCCATATATGGACTGTGATGTCAGGGGCTTCCACAGAGACGAAGTCCCGGAGCAGAGCCGCTAGCGCTCTGCCTGGGTCTCCTCTCCTCCTTACATCACTGTCCGTATATGGACAGTGATGCCATGACGAGGTCAGAACCTCGCGGCCGTGTGGGCCCCCCCCCCCCCCAGTGTATTCGGCCCCGGCACTTGCCCGGGTGCTGACGCCGTCCCTGTAGCAGGTAGTCGGCTACAAGTAGTGACATCATTGATCAGAGGCTAAAACTACCCATACACATAAAAGTCAGCCAAACTCACCGATTTTATAGTGATCAACTAAAAGTCTAAAGCTGAATATACACGGTGGTACAGGATTAGTAAAACATGGTTATGTTCTTCAAAAATCAACACCACACCTGTCCATGGATTGTGTCTGATATGGCAGCTCGGCTCCCTTGAAGTGAAACGGACCGAGCTGCAATACCACACACAACCTGTGGACAAGTGTGGCGCTGTTTTTGGAAAGTAGTCATGTTTTTCTAATCCTGGACACAACCTTGAAGATAGTAGTCTGCCGACTCCATCATAAACATGCATACTTGGCTAGACCAAGAATACATTATTTTTAAATGGGGAGGGGGAAATAAACCACTTCCAGAACCCTCTATCCCCTCCAGACTCCTCTGGCCGCATTTTATCTTCCACAAAAGCAAAGGATCGGGAATATTGGATTTCAACAGTATTATAGTATTTAATATATATAGTATATATTCTTGTATATAGGAGGCAGTATTATAGTAGTTTTATTCTTGTACATAGGGGGCAGTATTACAGTAGTTATATTCTTGTATATAGGAGCAGTATTATAGTAGTTATATTCTTGTATATAGGGGCAGTATTATAGTAGTTATATTCTTGTATATAGGAGCAGTATTATAGTAGTTATATTCTTGTATATAGGAGCAGTATTATAGTAGTTATATTCTTGTATATAGGGGCAGTATTATAGTAGTTATATTCTTGTATATAGGGGCAGTATTATAGTAGTTATATTCTTGTATATGGGGGGCAGTATTATAGTAGTTATATTATTGTATATAGGAGCAGTATTATAGTAGTTATATTCTTGTATATAGGAGCAGTATTATAGTAGTTATATTCTTGTATATAGGAGGCAGTATTATAGTAGTTATATTCTTGCACATAGGGGACTGTATTATAGTAGTTATATTCTTGTATATAGGGGGCAGTATTATAGTAGTTATATTCTTGCACATAGGGGCAGTATTATAGTAGTTATATTCCTGTATATAGGAGCAGTATTATAGTAGTTATATTCTTGTATATAAGGGCAGTATTATAGTAGTTATATTCTTGTATATAGGGGCAGTATTATAGTAGTTATTTTCTTGTATATAGGGGCAGTATTATAGTAGTTATATTCTTGTATATAGGAGCAGTATTATAGTAGTTATATTCCTGTATATAGGGGGCAGTATTATAGTAGTTATATTCTTGTATATAGGGGACAGTATTAGAGTAGATATATTCTTGTATATAGGGAGCAGTATTATAGTAGTTCTATTGTATATAGGGGCGGTATTATAGTAGTTATATTCTTGTATATAGGGGGTAGTATTATAGTAGTTATATTCTTGTATATAGGGTGCAATATTATAGTAGTTATATTGTATATAGGGGCAGTATTATAGCAGTTATAGTCCTGTACATAGGGGGACAGTATTATAGTAGTTATATTCTTGTACATAGGGGCAGTATTATAGTAGTTATATTCTTGTATATAGGAGGCAGTGTTATAGTAGTTATATTCTTGTATATAGGGGGCGGTATTATAGTAGTTATATTCTTGTATATAGGGGCAGTACTATAGTAGTTATATTCTTGTACATAGGGGCAGTATTATAGTAGTTATATTCTTGTATATAGGGGGCAGTATAGTAGGTATATTCTTGTATATAGGGGACAGTATAGTATTTATATTCTTGTATATAGGGGACAGTATAGTATTTATATTCTTGTATATAGTGGACAGTATAGTAGTTCTAGTCTTGTACATAGGGGACAGTATAGAATTTATATTCTTGTATATAGGGGACAGTATAGTAGTTATATTCTTGTATATAGGGGACAGTATAGTAGTTATATTCTTGTATATAGGGGACGGTATAGTAGTTATATTCTTGTATATAGGGGACAGTATAGTAGTTATATTCTTGTATATAGGGGACGGTATAGTAGGTATATTCTTGTATATAGGGGACAGTATAGTAGTTATATTCTTGTATATAGGGGACAGTATAGTAGTTCTATTCTTGTACATAGGGGACAGTATAGTATTTATATTCTTGTATATAAGGGACAGTATAGTAGTTATATTCTTGTATATAGGGGAAGGTATAGTAGTTATATTCTTGTATATAGGGGACAGTATAGTAGTTATATTCTTGTATATAGGGCCAGTATTATAGTAGTTATATTCTTGTATATAGGAGCAGTATTATAGTAGTTATATTCTTGTATATAGGGGACGGTATAGTAGTTATATTCTTGTATATAGGGGACGGTATAGTAGTTATATTCTTGTATATAGGGGACGGTATAGTAGTTCTATTCTTGTACATAGGGGACAGTATAGCAGTATTTCGTGTGACTCTTCGAGGTGTCCTCAGTATATATTACATTCTGCCTCCTTATACTGAGGTGCTGGATGTGATGTCATGTTGTGTATGTGCAGGGCTCCTGCCTGGCTTGGATAATACATTGCAGCCATTATACTGGAGCTGCCGGAATCTAATAGTAAAGAGGATCATTATTCCAATAAGACTTTCCCGTGTCTGGAAACGAATCCCCGCCCCTCCGCTGTCTCTGCCCTCCACCCCCTCTCTCCAGCTGCCTGCGTCATTGCCCCCAGTGGGGTGACGTTGCAGACTGGGCGGGAGCTGTCCACAGAACGTAGTGCTGAAACTGCAGCAGCAGGAACTGGCAGCACCGTACCCAAAGCAAAGCCCTGCGCCCGGCTCCTCCACCCTGCCCCGTAACACTGGTGCACCGCTGCCCGAGCCTCACCCAGGAATAGCCACAGTGCCAGCCTCCTGGAGCAGACACCCCGTGAAGACTGAGCCCTTCTACAAGAATTCTTCCTCTTCAATCCCAGGGAGGTAGCAACAGCAGTGGAGCCAGCAGCAAATTACACATCAGCATCGTGAGCACCACAACTGATAAGGAAGAGGGTGGCATCCTGGGCAACATTGGCATTGCATTGAGGGACTGGTCTGGACATGGTTGCATGCCATGCCAACACAAGACAGCACCATCAGCAGGGATGATCCTGGGCTGTATGGGGGCACCCTGTTCCCTGGCACTGAGGTGGGGTAGAGACATGGTCTATGCAGTATGACTGTTGCTCCTCTTTGTTTTTGGGCTCCTGGTGACGCTGCTGCTATGAATGGATGAGACGGAATAGATTTGAGACATTTCCTTCCTCTTCTAGGAATTCTGGGAAGTTACGAGCTCCTTTTATAAGATCTTAGGGTGGTGCAATCAGGTGTTGTCCTCCAGTCGTAAAAATTTTAAGCAATTCAGCCCTAATTCAGAACAATTAGGAAATGTCTTTTATTCCTGTTCTTGTTTGAATATAACGTGAGAGTCGATTTTTATAATTGATATTTTTTTATTTTTGCTGTGTACTTTTTACGAGTCTTCATGGGAAGCGAACCCCTTTTGCATCCACCCCATTGTTTAAGGTCTTATTTTGTACCGATGCCCCCTCTTAGTCAGGCTGCCTCCTCTTAGTCAGGCTGCCCACTCTTAGTCGGGCTGCCCACTCTTAGTCGGGCTGCCCCCTCTTAGTCGGGCTGCCCCCTCTTAGTCGGGCTGCCCCCTCTTAGTCAGGCTGCCCCCTCTTAGTCAGGCTGCCCCCTCTTAGTCAGGGTGCCCCCTCTTAGTCAGGCTGATTGACTCTTTCTACATCTTTTCTTTTGTAGGAAGGGGTCCTTAATATACAGAAAGCACAATCCAACAATATTAGGGCACCCTTCTGGCCTCTGGGTCTGGCAGTTTTTCCTGTTATATTTTGGAGTGAAAAGCCTTCACATGTTCTTGAGAACCGTCCTGCTTTTATGGTGCTGTGGATTATTGGGACCAAGACAAATGTTGCGCCATCAGGGTCTCCTCAAGTGCCGATGCCGCATGCTTTTCAATGACTTGAAGGTCTTATTACTCCGGCGCCCTCCGCAGACGCCTAGTTTGCCCATGAACAGCTCAGAATGTGAGGTGGGCGCCGGAGGTGGCTTGGCAGCCAACAATAATACATTGACAGCATTGGGGCGAGCCTGGAGGGTTCCAGCAGGTGGGACCACTACTACTCCAGAGGAGGACTGGTGTTATCCAGCTACAGCCCCTGGACTCCAGCACCAGCCGACGTCCATGGTCAGTAGCAACTCTTCAGATGAGTTCTGCAAAGGAAAAGCGGAGGATCGGTACTCTCTCGGCAGCCTGGATAGTGGGATGAGGACCCCTCTCTGCAGGATCTGTTTCCAAGGACCTGAACAGGTAAGTCCTAAGCCTTGTATATGTGATCGACCGATCCCTATATACCCTAAAAAGTGCTATGTATCTCTAGAAACGCCAGCATCGTGGTTACTTATATTATCTCAAGACTTGGTATCGAATAATAGAACAAAGCAAATCAATTCAAATGTCTAATATGAAAACCTGACCTGGAAATATTGTGGTCTCCTACATGGTAGTAGATACCAGGGACAACCACTAATGGGAACCCTTTGGTTGTCACCCAGCTCTCCGTAAGTCCTGAATGGAATATAACTCTACATTGTTATGCCACGGTTTATTCAAGATCTGTCGAAAACTGGGTGACAACTCCAATGGGCATCATAATGGTGGCCATCAGTAGTTGTCACCCAGCCCGTCGTCTAGTAGGACGCCATGAAAACGTGGAAATGGCCGATATGTTTTTTTAAAGACTTCACCCGAGGACGACCCTGGGCCTGATCTTTACTTGTATTTATGATCGCCTGCTATGGATTCATATTTGTTTAACGTAAAGAAAAATTTTTGGTCCAGGCAATACAGGGGGCTCTGGCGATGGAAGAACTGGCACTAGCCGGTAGGGAACATTGGGGTTCATATTGTTACCTTACCCCAATACTTTGGACTTGGCCTTTAACTTCTAATTGTATGATCTTCCCCTATAGTATCTGTGCCCCCTGTAGAGAAAGTTGTTCCCTCCACCTTCTCCATGGGCGCTGTCCGCCTGTACACAACAAGGGGGCATTTTCTTCTATATGGGATGGGAGAGGGTCCAATAAGCACGTTGCCCTTTGTTCCCAATATGGGGGTATGTAACGGTGTGAACCCACATCAGGAGGCAGAAGGGGGCATTTTATTTTTGCTCCTCCATGTGCATTGTTGATTTTAAGGGGATTTCCAGTCTTATGTAAATAAAGCCTATTCACAGTGTAATAAAACGTACTGCAACTAACTAATATGCTTTGTGTATCATATCTTTAAAGTCCTAAAGACCTCTGCTTGCAGTCAGTGAACGCATAATTATTGTTTACATTCAAAGGCTTAAAACCTGTCCTGACCTAGTTCTGCTCACACAATTGCATGTCTCATTACAGTGCATCAGGGCTCTTTCTTCTAAGGAGCCCTGCAGCTGTGCAAGCAGGATGTGACTGGGACAGGTTTTTAGTCTCTAAATGTAAAGGAAAATGGTTCTATTCACTGACAGCAAAGCAAGATATTGAAGTGTGAGGAATTAAAACTCAAAGTATATTAGTACTTCACAGGACAATGAGTGCAAAACACTTAAATAATTTATATATAATGAATAGTTTTGAACCTATTATCTGCTTGATTTTTTTCAAAATCTCTGCTTTCTGTCAGTAAATGAACACATTCTTGTTTACATCCAGAGTGTGAAAACCTGACCCAGTCCTGCACACACAGCTGCTGGGTTTATAAGTGAAGGTAAGCGCTATCAGCCTGGAGTCCACAATTTTACGCAAAAATGCTGAAAGAACGCATAAAAAATCCGCTGTGGGAATGCCACGTGTGAACATGCTCTTACTGCTGCTGTGTCACAGGGGATTGTCTGCACTGGTACATTGTATCCAGCTGCAGCCATGTAAGCAGGGCTAGGTCAGGACACGTTTTCAGCCTCTGAAGGTAAACAATGAAAGTTTCCATTCACTGACAGTAGGTCAAAATGGTGAGAAATTTGAAATACACAATCCCTTATTTACTAAATGATTTGTGCCACTTTGGGGGCGGATAGTCGTCGCTGATTTAGGTGAACAACTGTATTGCACAAAATTTCCAACTTTTAATAACTTTTACACCGTGTCCGACACTTCCCCCAAGAGGGGGCAGGGCACAAAAAAAGGGGCGGTTCTTGCGGCCCGACAGATTTATTAATATTTACATCAGAAACTGGGTTAAATTGTAGCGGAAATCTACGGCAGCTGCAGATATCACTTTCTGTCTCAAGAACATCACAAAATGCGACAAAAATATTAACAGGCGTGCGCCTCCGAATTAATGACTCGCATTTTATTCCTACTGGCTTATGACTAGGACTGACACGGCCGTCTTCATATATCCGGCACTAAGTCGTTTAGAAAATTGTAGAACTTTTCCGTGAACAATGATTATTTGTAACTTGAAGCTCCGGGGGCCTCAATACAAATTCTGTAACAGGGCCCCCACCTCCCATGTGCCATCTATACCACTGGTGTCTTCTGACGGGGCAGGAGGGAGTACGGGCACCTCAAGCACCCTGTGGGACCCTGTGACTTTAGGTTTTTAGACGTTTATTACAATATTATATTATGGGGTGCTGTGATTGGCAGCTGCAGGTTCAAACTACAGCTCAGGTTATGCCGCAGCCTTTGCTGGGTGATCACTGCACAGAACCGTCACATTGTTACGGACAAATACACAGAACTATGAAGATAACCATTTACAATGGACCTGACTGTTAACGGTGTTCTTCATTACTGTACAAGTAAAGTTTATTGAAGGGAGGATCGGACATGCTTGTATTATAATGTTGTATTTTGCCCCTCGAGTTCTGATCTTGGGGACTGTGGCTACAGGGACTGTTGCCTACAGCACATCCCATAGTCCAGATGTCCGGACATACAGTTCCATCTTTACCAAAGTTTACAAGTTCTGCAATTTTATAATATAATTTGTCTTTTAATTCCTCACTATTTATGCTTGCTGTCAGTGAATGGGAGCGTTTGTTTTTTTAGTATCTAACTTTATAATCCATCTTGTAACTATTCTCCAAGTGAACACAGACAATAGAGAAGCCGTGAACCCAACACAGAACATTAGCGCAGTCACGTCAAAGAAAAAGAAAGTCATTGTTTTCTTGTGAACCACCCCAGGGTGCACTTAGCGATAATTATTTTTGCACCACTAGGGGGAGCTCACTACACATGAATTTAGTATAGAGCTGTATAAATCCCTATGCAGAGAGCTCCCTCTAGGGGTGTCTTCAGGCAAACAGAATTTTATCATGCAACTTCATGGTGGGAATTTGGAGCTTTGTCTCAGAAAAACAGAGCTCTGACCCCTATAAAGAACTCCAGACCTATTTAGAATAAATATATAAAATGATAGGCACATTTACATTCCTGCCCTAAACCACTTCTTCTAACCCCTGCTCCATCCCAAGTCCTCAGGTGATAACCCGGGTCACTAATAGCAGACATTTTCATGGGCATCAACATGCTTGGAACCCCCCCTTTAAAAGTTTTGTGTTTGTCCCTGCACCCCTGACTCATAAGAGATGAACACCTGATATATTATATGAGAAGTGAGGAGCTTGCACTTGGTGAATGCTCCGTTGCACATTTTCCTATGGACAGAGGATAATAAAGATGTTTGGCAGGGATCAGTAAATGCAGCTCAGTCCCTGCCAGTCCTGGTGCCATGGCCCAGATTTATGTTTATTGGACTGTGATCTTGTTCCAGAACGGCTCATGTTTGTGAAGAGGCTTATACTATCCCCATCCCCAAAGCACAAAGCCTCTTACTATAAAGGGGTTTTCCAGTTTTATGTAAATAAAGCTTAACCAATGTACAATAAAAGTTCTGCAGCTTTCTAATATACTTGTTTTAAATGTTTCATTATTTTCAAGATCTCTGCTTGCTGTCATTGTATTGAGATACCCAGTATTTACATCCAGCATGTTAAAAGTAGTCCGGATCATGTCCAACAGATGCAGCTGCAGGGCTTGTTACAAGAGAGAGTGGTGATACGCTGTTCCAAACTATGCAGGTGTGTGACCAGAACTAGGTCAAGACGGGAATGACTCCATACCATGACAACAAGCAGTGATCTTTCAAATTCTGTGTTCATTGAATTCATCAACCACCACTGATTAAGGCCAGGTTTAAGAGATTTAGACCTCCAGACCATTGATCGGCACTTTTTGTTCTTATGCCCACGACCCATTTAAATAACAAATCGTGCATATGACCCCCCACCCCTTACCCTTCATCGCACCCCAAAATGGATACAGACCCCATAAACAAATGCAGACACAAGGCAAGTCCCACTAAATACAGACCCTAAACTAGACCCTTAAAAACAGACGTCAGATCAGAAGATATTCACCCCCCCCACCCCCCCATTCAACAGTCCTCCTTACCCCCCGGCGTTAGGACGTTGTCTGCGGCCGCGTCCGGGGGTGAAGGGCACTGCTGGAACGGGGAGAGGTGAGTATGTTGTGAAGACGTGAGGGGATTTGCCTTCTCTTCTTGGAGTCTGGGAGAGTTCCCCTTTTTCCGGGACAGTTGGCAAGAATGAGCTCCATACACCTGCCAGGTGTTCCCAAGACCTCAACTAGAGGAAGATGAGGGTGCGAAGGGGTCCGGAGCTCTGTGACACGTTCTCTTATACATTTCCTTACGTCCCCTCCGGTATATGTTCTCCTATGTTATAGAACAGCTGCTGCTGCATTCACAGAACACTTCCTAGACGGGATGTAAGAAGAGTGTGACGTGGTCCGCAGCTCCCCTCCCCCACACTCTGGGATCCGATACTAAACCATCCAATATGAATGACAATGGAAGTGGCCAAAAAATTGGTGTATCCATCACTCTGATATAAATTATCCCAGGATTTTCATTTTAATTGTTCTGTTTTTAAAATGACACAATAAAACCATAATTTATATCAGAGTTCTGGATACACCAATTTTTTTGGCCACTTCCATTGTCTTGTAGACCTGCTGTCGACTCAGGATTCTTCTGGGAGTATCTTCAAGCACTGGAACCAATTAACGCAGGAAATAACGCAGCGGGAACGCGGTGAGCGAAACTTTGTATTTCTTTCTATTTCTTCCAATATAAATTCCACCTGATTCTATCCCATAAGGCACTGCCGTCATATAGTATAACATCCTCGTAACATCGGCATTAGGCAAAGACGGATTTAGGTTGGGGCAAAACTGCTGACAGTGGGACCCCGAGGAGCCGCCTGAGAATAGACGGGCAAATTATTTAGCTTGAATGTCAGTTCCAGTAGTCGGTGGAGCGTTAATTTACACTTAGTACCGAAGAATCAAGAGATCTGCGCGACGTTATTCGGATTTGCATTTGCGCTGTATTATTTGGCGGTGTATGTGAGGCTATTATTTGGCGGTGTATGTGAGGCTATTATTTGGCGGTGTATGTGAGGCTATTATTTGGTGGTGTGTGTGAGGCTATTATTTGGTGGTGTATGTGAGGCTATTATTTGGCGGTGTATGTGAGGCTATTATTTGGTGGTGTGTGTGAGGCTATTATTTGGCGGTGTATGTGAGGCTATTATTTGGCGGTGTATGTGAGGGCTATTATTTGGCGGTGTATGTGAGGCTATTATTTGGCGGTGTATGTGAGGCTATTATTTGGCGGTGTATGTGAGGCTATTATTTGGCGGTGTATGTGAGGCTATTATTTGGCGGTGTATGTGAGGCTATTATTTGGCGGTGTATGTGAGGCTATTATTTGGCGGTGTATGTGAGGCTATTATTTGGCGGTGTATGTGAGGCTATTATTTGGCGGTGTATGTGAGGCTATTATTTGGCGGTGTATGTGAGGCTATTATTTGGTGGTGTATGTGAGGCTATTATTTGGCGGTGTATGTGAGGCTATTATTTGGTGGTGTATGTGAGGGCTATTATTTGGCGGTGTATGTGAGGCTATTATTTGGCGGTGTATGTGAGGCTATTATTTGGTGGTGTATGTGAGGGCTATTATTTGGCGGTGTATGTGAGGCTATTATTTGGCGGTGTATGTGAGGCTATTATTTGGCGGTGTATGTGAGGCTATTATTTGGCGGTGTATGTGAGGCTATTATTTGGCGGTGTATGTGAGGGCTATTATTTGGCGGTGTATGTGAGGCTATTATTTGGCGGTGTATGTGAGGCTATTATTTGGCGGTGTATGTGAGGCTATTATTTGGCGGTGTATGTGAGGCTATTATTTGGCGGTGTATGTGAGGCTATTATTTGGCGGTGTATGTGAGGGCTATTATTTGGCGGTGTATGTGAGGCTATTATTTGGCGGTGTATGTGAGGCTATTATTTGGCGGTGTATGTGAGGCTATTATTTGGCGGTGTATGTGAGGCTATTATTTGGCGGTGTATGTGAGGCTATTATTTGGCGGTGTATGTGAGGCTATTATTTGGCGGTGTATGTGAGGCTATTATTTGGCGGTGTATGTGAGGCTATTATTTGGCGGTGTATGTGAGGCTATTATTTGGCGGTGTATGTGAGGCTATTATTTGGCGGTGTATGTGAGGCTATTATTTGGTGGTGTATGTGAGGCTATTATTTGGCGGTGTATGTGAGGCTATTATTTGGCGGTGTATGTGAGTGCTATTATTTGGCGGTGTATGTGAGGCTATTATTTGGCGGTGTATGTGAGGGCTATTATTTGGCAGTGTATGTGAGGCTATTATTTGGCGGTGTATGTGAGGCTATTATTTGGCGGTGTATGTGAGGCTATTATTTGCCGGTGTATGTGAGCGCTATTATTTGGCGGTGTATGTGAGCGCTATTATTTGGCGGTGTATGTGAGGCTATTATTTGGCGGTGTATGTGAGGCTATTATTTGGCGGTGTATGTGAGGGCTATTATTTGGTGGTGTATGTGAGGCTATTATTTGGTGGTGTATGTGAGGGCTATTATTTGGCGGTGTATGTGAGGCTATTTGGCGGTGTATGTGAGGCTATTATTTGGCGGTGTATGTGAGGCTATTATTTGGTGGTGTATGTGAGGCTATTATTTGGCGGTGTATGTGAGGCTATTATTTGGTGGTGTATGTGAGCGCTATTATTTGGCGGTGTATGTGAGGCTATTATTTGGCGGTGTATGTGAGCGCTATTATTTGGCGGTGTATGTGAGGCTATTATTTGGCGGTGTATGTGAGGCTATTATTTGGCGGTGTATGTGAGGCTATTATTTGGCGGTGTATGTGAGGCTATTATTTGGCGGTGTATGTGAGGCTATTATTTGGCGGTGTATGTGAGGCTATTATTTGGCGGTGTATGTGAGGCTATTATTTGGCGGTGTATGTGAGGCTATTATTTGGCGGTGTATGTGAGGCTATTATTTGGCGGTGTATGTGAGGCTATTTGGCGGTGTATGTGAGGCTATTATTTGGCGGTGTATGTGAGGCTATTATTTGGTGGTGTATGTGAGGGCTATTATTTGGCGGTGTATGTGAGGCTATTATTTGGCGGTGTATGTGAGGGCTATTATTTGGCGGTGTATGTGAGGCTATTATTTGGCGATATATTTGAGGCTATTATTTGGCGGTGTATGTGAGGCTATTATTTGGCGGTGTATGTGAGGGCTATTATTTGGCGGTGTATGTGAGGCTATTATTTGGTGGTGTATGTGAGGCTATTATTTGGCGGTGTATGTGAGGCTATTATTTGGCGGTGTATGTGAGGCTATTATTTGGCGGTGTATGTGAGGCTATTATTTGGTGGTGTATGTGAGCGCTATTATTTGGCGGTGTATGTGAGGCTATTATTTGGCGGTGTATTTGAGGCTATTATTTGGCGGTGTATGTGAGGCTATTATTTGGTGGTGTATGTGAGGCTATTATTTGGCGGTGTATGTGAGGCTATTATTTGGCGGTGTATGTGAGGCTATTATTTGGCGGTGTATGTGAGGCTATTATTTGGCGGTGTATGTGAGGCTATTATTTGGCGGTGTATGTGAGGCTATTATTTGGCGGTGTATGTGAGGCTATTATTTGGCGGTGTATGTGAGGCTATTATTTGGCGGTGTATGTGAGGCTATTTGGCGGTGTATGTGAGGCTATTATTTGGTGGTGTATGTGAGGCTATTATTTGGCGGTGTATGTGAGGGCTATTATTTGGCGGTGTATGTGAGGCTATTATTTGGTGGTGTATGTGAGGCTATTATTTGGCGGTGTATGTGAGGCTATTATTTGGCGGTGTATGTGAGGCTATTATTTGGCGGTGTATGTGAGGCTATTATTTGGCGGTGTATGTGAGGCTATTATTTGGCGGTGTATGTGAGGGCTATTATTTGGCGGTGTATGTGAGGCTATTATTTGGCGGTGTATGTGAGGCTATTATTTGGTGGTGTATGTGAGGCTATTATTTGGCGGTGTATGTGAGGCTATTATTTGGCGGTGTATGTGAGGCTATTATTTGGCGGTGTATGTGAGGCTATTATTTGGCGGTGTATGTGAGGCTATTATTTGGCGGTGTATGTGAGTGCTATTATTTGGCGGTGTATGTGAGGCTATTATTTGGCGGTGTATGTGAGGCTATTATTTGGCGGTGTATGTGAGGCTATTATTTGGCGGTGTATGTGAGGCTATTATTTGGCGGTGTATGTGAGGCTATTATTTGGCGGTGTATGTGAGGCTATTATTTGGCGGTGTATGTGAGGCTATTATTTGGCGGTGTATGTGAGGCTATTATTTGGCGGTGTATGTGAGGCTATTATTTGGCTGTGTATGTGAGGCTATTATTTGGCGGTGTATGTGAGGCTATTATTTGGCGGTGTATGTGAGGCTATTATTTGGCGGTGTATGTGAGGCTATTATTTGGCGTGTATGTGAGGCTAGTATTTGGTGGTGTATGTGAGGCTATTATTTGGCGGTGTGTGTGAGGCTATTATTTGGTGGTGTATGTGAGGCTATTATTTGGCGGTGTATGTGAGGCTATTATTTGGCGGTGTATGTGAGGCTATTATTTGGTGGTGTATGTGAGGCTATTATTTGGTGGTGTATGTGAGTGCTATTATTTGGCGGTGTATGTGAGGCTATTATTTGGCGGTGTATGTGAGTGCTATTATTTGGCGGTGTATGTGAGGCTATTATTTGGCGGTGTATGTGAGGCTATTATTTGGCGGTGTATGTGAGGGCTATTATTTGGCGGTGTATGTGAGGCTATTATTTGGCGGTGTATGTGAGGCTATTATTTGGCGGTGTATGTGAGGCTATTATTTGGCGGTGTATGTGAGGCTATTATTTGGTGGTGTATGTGAGGCTATTATTTGGTGGTGTATGTGAGGCTATTATTTGGTGGTGTATGTGAGGCTATTATTTGGCGGTGTATGTGAGGGCTATTATTTGGCGGTGTATGTGAGGCTATTATTTGGCGGTGTATGTGAGGCTATTATTTGGCGGTGTATGTGAGGCTATTATTTGGCGGTGTATGTGAGGCTGTTATTTGGCGGTGTATGTGAGTCTATTATTTGGCGTGTATGTGAGGCTATTATTTGGCGGTGTATGTGAGGCTATTATTTGGTGGTGTATGTGAGGCTATTATTTGGCGGTGTATGTGAGGCTATTATTTGGCGGTGTATGTGAGGCTATTATTTGGTGGTGTATGTGAGGCTATTATTTGGCGGTGTATGTGAGGCTATTATTTGGCGGTGTATGTGAGGCTATTATTTGGTGGTGTATGTGAGGCTATTATTTGCCGGTGTATGTGAGGCTATTATTTGGCGGTGTATGTGAGCGCTATTATTTGGCGGTGTATGTGAGCGCTATTATTTGGCGGTGTATGTGAGGCTATTATTTGGCGGTGTATGTGAGGCTATTATTTGGCGGTGTATGTGAGGCTATTATTTGGCGGTGTATGTGAGGCTATTATTTGGCGGTGTATGTGAGGCTATTATTTGGTGGTGTATGTGAGGCTATTATTTGGTGGTGTATGTGAGGGCTATTATTTGGCGGTGTATGTGAGGCTATTATTTGCCGGTGTATGTGAGGCTATTATTTGCCGGTGTATGTGAGGCTATTATTTGGCGGTGTATGTGAGGCTATTATTTGGCGGTGTATGTGAGGGCTATTATTTGGCGGTGTATGTGAGGGCTATTATTTGGCGGTGTATGTGAGCGCTATTATTTGGTGGTGTATGTGAGCGCTATTATTTGGTGGTGTATGTGAGCGCTATTATTTGGCGGTGTATGTGAGGCTATTATTTGGCGGTGTATGTGAGGCTATTATTTGGCGGTGTATGTGAGGCTATTATTTGGCGGTGTATGTGAGCGCTATTATTTGGTGGTGTATGTGAGGCTATTATTTGGCGGTGTATGTGAGCGCTATTATTTGGTGGTGTATGTGAGGCTATTATTTGGCGGTGTATGTGAGGCTATTATTTGGCGGTGTATGTGAGGCTATTATTTGGCGGTGTATGTGAGGCTATTATTTGGCGGTGTATGTGAGGCTATTATTTGGCGGTGTATGTGAGGCTATTATTTGGCGGTGTATGTGAGGCTATTATTTGGCGGTGTATGTGAGGGCTGTTATTTGGCGGTGTATGTGAGGCTATTATTTGGCGGTGTATGTGAGGCTATTATTTGGCGGTGTATGTGAGGCTATTTGGCGGTGTATGTGAGGCTATTATTTGGCGGTGTATGTGAGTCTATTATTTGGCGGTGTATGTGAGCGCTATTATTTGGCGGTGTATGTGAGGCTATTATTTGGCGGTGTATGTGAGGCTATTATTTGGCGGTGTATGTGAGGCTATTATTTGGCGGTGTATGTGAGGCTATTATTTGGTGGTGTATGTGAGGGCTATTATTTGGCGGTGTATGTGAGGCTATTATTTGCCGGTGTATGTGAGGCTATTATTTGGTGGTGTATGTGAGGCTATTATTTGGTGGTGTATGTGAGGCTATTATTTGCCGGTGTATGTGAGGCTATTATTTGGTGGTGTGTGTGAGGCTATTATTTGGCGGTGTATGTGAGGCTATTATTTGGTGGTGTATGTGAGGCTATTATTTGGCGGTGTATGTGAGGCTATTATTTGGCGGTGTATGTGAGCGCTATTATTTGGCGGTGTATGTGAGGCTATTATTTGGCGGTGTATGTGAGGCTATTATTTGGCGGTGTATGTGAGGCTATTATTTGGCGGTGTATGTGAGGGCTATTATTTGGTGGTGTATGTTAGGCTATTATTTGGCGGTGTATGTGAGGCTATTATTTGGCGGTGTATGTGAGGCTATTATTTGGCGGTGTGTGTGAGGCTATTATTTGGCGGTGTATGTGAGGCTATTATTTGGCGGTGTATGTGAGGCTATTATTTGGCGGTGTATGTGAGGCTATTATTTGGCGGTGTATGTGAGGCTATTATTTGGCGGTGTATGTGAGGCTATTATTTGGCGGTGTATGTGAGGCTATTATTTGGTGGTGTATGTGAGGCTATTATTTGGCGGTGTATGTGAGGCTATTATTTGGCGGTGTATGTGAGGCTATTATTTGGCGGTGTATGTGAGGCTATTATTTGGCGGTGTATGTGAGGCTATTATTTGGCGGTGTATGTGAGGCTATTATTTGGCGGTGTATGTGAGGCTATTATTTGGCGGTGTATGTGAGGCTATTATTTGGCGGTGTATGTGAGGCTATTATTTGGCGGTGTGTGTGAGGCTATTATTTGGCGGTGTATGTGAGGCTATTGTTTGGCGGTGTATGTGAGGCTATTATTTGGCGGTGTATGTGAGGCTATTATTTGGCGGTGTATGTGAGGCTATTATTTGGCGGTGTATGTGAGGCTATTATTTGGTGGTGTATGTGAGGCTATTATTTGGCGGTGTATGTGAGGGCTATTATTTGGCGGTGTATGTGAGGGCTATTATTTGGCGGTGTATGTGAGCGCTATTATTTGGCGGTGTATGTGAGGCTATTATTTGGCGGTGTATGTGAGGCTATTATTTGGCGGTGTATGTGAGGCTATTATTTGGCGGTGTATGTGAGGCTATTATTTGGCGGTGTATGTGAGGCTATTATTTGGCGGTGTATTTGAGGCTATTATTTGGCGGTGTATGTGAGGCTATTATTTGGTGGTGTATGTGAGGCTATTATTTGGTGGTGTATGGGAGGCTATTATTTGGCGGTGTATGTGAGGCTATTATTTGGCGGTGTATGTGAGGCTATTATTTGGTGGTGTATGTGAGGCTATTATTTGGTGGTGTATGGGAGGCTATTATTTGGCGGTGTATGTGAGGCTATTATTTGGCGGTGTATGTGAGGCTATTATTTGGCGGTGTATGTGAGGCTATTATTTGGCGGTGTATGTGAGGCTATTATTTGGCGGTGTATGTGAGGCTATTATTTGGCGGTGTATGTGAGGCTATTATTTGGCGGTGTATGTGAGCGCTATTATTTGGCGGTGTATGTGAGGCTATTATTTGGCGGTGTATGTGAGGCTATTATTTGGCGGTGTATGTGAGGCTATTATTTGGCGGTGTATGTGAGGCTATTATTTGGTGGTGTATGTGAGGCTATTATTTGGTGGTGTATGTGAGGCTATTATTTGGTGGTGTATGTGAGGCTATTATTTGGCGGTGTATGTGAGGCTATTATTTGGCGGTGTATGTGAGGCTATTATTTGGCGGTGTGTGTGAGGCTATTATTTGGCGGTGTATGTGAGGCTATTGTTTGGCGGTGTATGTGAGGCTATTATTTGGCGCTGTATGTGAGCGCTATTATTTGGCGCTGTATGTGCTACTTACAAACTCTGCCCGAGGTGCCAATAAGAAATAAACCGTTATAAATAAGTGAAAACTCCAGCAAGACATTAAAATAAATATTTCATGACATCTCGAGCAGCAGAAACTGAAGTGTCAGGAAGATTTGATGGTTTTCTTACTAACATCAGTTCCGGCTGCCGTTGTGTAACTACAAGTCCCAGCCTGGCCAGACTGACTAAGGATGCAGGGCTTGTGAATTGCACAGCTTGAGTTATCCTGAACTAATAAAACGAAGAAGCAAAACTATTAAGTACGCATGTAATGCCCCCCCCCCCACCCCCCCCACAGTGGATAAAGTTTTCGCAAAACAGGACAGAGGTGTTATTTTTTTGGACGTTGTCTCTAGAAGTCATAGTCTAAAGTACACCTGTTGACTCTCATCAGAGGCTCTGGCTGTTGCTGTTTATGTCCCCATGCTTTGCACTGCAACTCTGCTTCTTTAGGGCACAAGTCTGATCAGTGACTCCAATTTAGCTGTTTTTCCTATTGGAATATGAGGTAGTGTGTAATCCACCTCATGTCTCATCAGAGGCTCAGGATGCTGCTCTGCCCCTCCCCCACCCTTCTTCACATTGGCAGCTGTATAGAAGCTGAGCACCGGTCAGTACATGGAGAGCTGATTTCTATTACAACAAGGACAGAAGATTATAAACTACAAGTAACTAAACCTCCAGTGAGGAAAAGAAGATGATCAGGAAACTGGAAAATCCACCAAAGACAAAGTTACAATATACAGAATAAATGATACAATGTAATAATGACAATACGCAGGGTCGGGTGGTATTCCCAGTGCAAAATTTCCAACTTTCCACCTTCTCTGTTATAATTATTTTTTTGTATAACTTTGTTTTTACGTATCATGTGTTTTTATATTGGGTTACATAATGTCTTTTACTCTATTCACATCCAGAGCGGTTTTCAAAATTCTGATGGTTGCTCTTGGAAATAGACTGCATATTATCTGCATCTCACAAATAATTATTTGACCTAACTTTACCATTACTGTGAGCTGCCACAATGCGCTGGTAGCAAGAAGCCAGCAACTGTGAATTCAGCTTTGGATGTGAGTGGAGTACAAGACATAATGTAACTGGTAAGTAAAGCGAAGTATTACTTGAGATTTCATATGTATTTTAAACTGTGAAATAAGTGAAGGCCGGTCTGGATTCATGAATGGCTTTTTTAATTTTCGTACCACCGCGTCTCGTCGCACCTTTTACCCTTTTTTCTGTATGTAGCGCACTTCTAAATATTCCTTCTATACATTACAGTTCTGTTCTAAATCTCGCACATCTGGTACCGCACAACTTGTGATAACAGTCGGAGAGCTCAGAAATGATCAAAGTGTTTTAATTATATCCAAACTCAAACAAACCAGCAAAGTTTGGTGCAAAAAAATCCTGCCAGATATATATATATTTACATTCTACATACTGTATACACTTCTAATACATGTCCCTAACATGGTGATGACCATTCAATAATAGGACCCTCTGGGATCATAAAGCAGTGGTCTGCAACTACAACTCCCAGCATGCCCTCATGGTCTGAGGCTGGAGTCCCAGTGGGGTCAGACTGAGTTTTGCAGGGTTTGTACGTTCAGTACATCTACAGCTTATCAGCTTGAGCCTCCTCGGCTGAAGACAACTCTTCACGTTTTATTTACAAATGTGTTATTCATGTTACTAGTGTCTTTTTATGTGGCCTCTGGACCCCTCAGGAACCCTCTGCACCCCATAATTACACCCCTGTAGGTAACAACTAAAAAAAATAAGTAAAAAAACCATGCCACCCCCTGATCATACCAAGGTCTAACATCATGGACGCTTAAAATAGAACGCAGCCAGAAATATACAGGTTTTAGCACTGAAGGTTGTCACAACTCCTCCCCATAACCTGGTTTAAAGGGCGTGTCCAGTTTTTTGTAATTAAAACGTATTTCTTGTATAATGGAAAGTTCTGCAACTTTCTATTAGACTTGTTTCAATAAATGTTTAAATTCCTCACCACGTTTAAGATGTCTGCTCTCATTACATTCAAAGGTTAAAACTTGAGTCCCCTTCAAAACAGATAAGGGTTTGCAGCAATGTATCAGTCTACGAGTGGCCAGGGCGCCGCTGTGCGGGGACAATCAGTGAAAGTGCTCTACTGCTAAAGCAGCGCTGTGGCCCCCTTCTTTTTCAGGACTACTGTTTTTTTAAGGGTGTGTTTGTATTGTTTATTAAAAAAAAAAAAAAAAGGAATGCTGGGAAATGTAGTTCAAACAGTGAAGGAGGAAGTAGCTAACTTCTCCACCTACTTCCGTTTCAATAGAAATAGATGTAGTTGCAGCTTTGGACATCGTTTTGAATTCTCTCCAGGGTTGCTATCGCATTGTTCCTGCACTAACAATATATTTGGGGATTGATATTAATGAACTTCCCCACTCATTTCTCTGAAGTCGAATGTTATTGGGGGGGCCTGGGCTAATAACTATTGGCCAAACGTTTGGGCAACGACTAGTTATTGTGTATGGCCAGCGGTAGTGTGACTATTGATAGGTCTTTCATTATCCTATTAATGCATGATATGTGCAGGGGGAGATGAGTGGTTACAATGCAATCTGGCGCCGCTTATCACCATGGTAAACAAGAACATTAGTTCAAACAGAATCAAACCTGTCCTGCCCATGTTTCTCCCAGCAGTGGGTGTTGGGAGAGGGTCTTCAGCCCGTGTTCACATTAGATTGCTGGCTGATCCTGATGAACAGCGATGGCTATGAATTCGGCTACTGAAACGCCTGGCAATGAGCTGTAATTGCGGGGGGGGGGGGGGGGGGGGGTGCTTGAATGGTCATCCACATAATACATGGAGGATCTGCTGATACTTAGCGACTCCCCAAATAGGGGACCCCCATCTATGACATCATTATACCCTCATAGGTCATATGTAGTGGGGTCGTCTTACTGAGGCAGCCCCTTTTGATGAACAATTCGGCCAATAACCCCCAAAAAAAGGCAATCATTTTTTTCCACTAGTTACCGTTGGGGTGCACTGGCGCCTCTATAATCCTATAATCCTGCATTAAGACCGTGGCGGAGCCGCTGAACGTCTTTGCGATGTTTTTAATGTTCCAGTGCGGCGAGTTACGTATTAGGATGACTCACTCTGAACACCAGCAATTAAATACCCATAGACCAGAAAGATTCAGAGGATCAGCGTGGAAAATATCAGAATCGCTCTTCGCTTTAGCAAACAAAAGGCTCTTAATTATTTAAAGAAATGTTGAAACATAATTCAATTATTTATATTGTAATCAAAACACAAAGAAGTTCAGAGCGCTCGTCCTCACCTGTTACATCCACGGAACCTGTCGGCGCCATCAGTGTTACTTTACCTTAAGAACCTTCACTGATACGTAAGGGAATGTAGACTTAATATCAGCCGGCGTGCAGGCACGAAACGCTTCATGACGGGCCGCTCCATCCATATGGCCGCGCTCACTGCACCTGACACAATAATGCCGCCGTACAGGGCACAGATAAGACTTCTAGCTTTTTTATGGTCAGTGGCGTTTTTTTCCAAACCGCAGCCTGCGTTTTTCTGTAGAAAATTTCACAAAATAAAAACCACCACCAAAAACGCATCTAAATTTGTCAGTGTTTTTTTAAACTGCAACATTTTGTTTTTTATGTTTTTTTATTTAGTGTCATTATGTACATGTATTTTTCATGCCGTTTCTTCAAGTCCTATAGAGGAGCCTATAGGAAAAATATAAGGAAAATCGCCATATCTAGAGCATGCTGCGATTTGAAATAAAACGCCACCGACCCCAAAAACGGCACAAACCAAAACTCTGTGAATGTGGCCCTTTTAATATTTGACTTTAAAAAAAACATCTGGCAACGTTTTTGATATAAAAATGAATTCAGGGGAAAATGTCAGAACAAAAAGGCAGCAAAACGCTGTGTGTGAATACAACCTGAGGCCACGTTCACGTGGCAGAATTCTGGTCAGTATTTGGAAGCAAATACCAGAAGGGGAACCTACATAGAGAAGTAAAATGGAAAGATTTGCACCTCTTCTAGTTCTGGCTTGAAAATACTGGAGCAAAATACTGCTGTGTGAACGAGGCCTTTGTGTTCAGACGTGAATCATAGTAATCATAGTAGGCGCGCTGCAGATTTGATCGTTTTCTAAAACCCTATTCATTCGCATTGTCATATACTGTGCTGTGGATTTTAATATCCGGAATTCACACCAAAAATCTGCAACAAGTGTGTTTAATGTGAAATAGGACAATATTATTATCATTATATTATTACTATATCATTATTATATTATTATATTATAACTATTTTTATTATATTCTCACGATTATTATTATTATGAAATTATTTATTTATTTATTATAATTATATTATTACTATATTATTGTTGCTATTATTATTACTATTTTATTATTATTGTTGTTTTTTTATTATTATTCTTATTATTATTGATATTATTTTTCATTATTATTATTAGATACAGCAGTTTTATGATATGCCAGGCTAGAAGTTAGTTTTAGGGGCTGCCCACCATTAGATTCTCCGTTGTCATCATCCTCCTGTCACCATGTTGTATAATGAAGCCCTCTAGGCCTAAACCCATAGAATTTTTTTTTTAATGACTGTTGCCCAAAAAGCAAAATATCACTAGGGCTGAAACCCATCCCCCCAGAGCTGCTGTTCTGTGATTGTACAATCCCGTGTTTTTAGATCCAGCTCTATATGACAATGGGAAATTTAATGGGCTATTCCCCTAAATGAACCCTGACACTGGGACCGACCCCTTTACATGTATTACAGATGCCCAAAAAGGCTGAAATAAAGGGAAATATTGTACTCACTAAACGCCTCCTAAACTCCCAATGGGAGGACTAGAAAAGGGGTGATCATCTATGCCCCCTCCTCTCTGTGAGCCAATAGAATTCCCAGAAGTCTTATTTCTAAGAAAATAGGGGGGGATCTTCTTGCTCTATGTGGGGAGCATTTAAAGGGTGTGTACTCTTTTGCAAGCATTTTTTTTAATTGCTCAAATGCATCTAAAATAATGAAACAATTTTGCAAATCGTCATATTTTAAAAATCCCTTACCGTTTTGTGTATACAGCTCCTATGCAGGCCTATGTGTCTTCATGATTACAGACTCCAAGCAAACAATGTGTAAACTGATCCTGCGGCCATTCGCTCTCTTGTTGCTCTTCTATGGACACATGGCTGCAGGATCAGACTATATAGGGTAGTTTGCAGTATTTACCATGGAGACCCATAGGAGCTGTATACACAAAACGGTGAGAAATTTTTCATCAAGACTATTTGCAAAGTTGCTTTATCCTTCATTTTAGATGCATTGGAGCAATAAAAACAATGGTTGCAAAAGTGGATATCATTGAGCGGGCATTGAAAAGGTGTCCTATCTTTGGCGCAGGCGGGACCATAACTGTCATTGTCCTCCTGTTTACGATGGCTCAGGGCATTCACAAATTCTATGTTCTAAAAAACGACGACCTATCATGCATTAATCCCGCGCTGACTCAGTGAGGACCCTGTAATCCATTTCATTCTTCCTATTTCTATCCTAGCTCAGCGCCTGCCCTCTGCATTCACGAGATATCAGCCAGTTCAATAGATGCGCCCGCTCTACTTCGTGTTGCTCTCTATCCTCTTTAGGAACCTAAACACTGCTATGATCGCTTTCCCTAATCTCCTTTTCTTCTGGGCTAAACATGGCCATGGCGTCTAATCCTTCCTCGTAGCGTCCGCAGCTCTCCAAGAGGTAATTCTCCTTTTAAAAGCAGCCAGTTCTCCCCCCGGGACTCCACGGCTCGGCGTTCAGCACTCAGCAAATCAATGGAAGTCAATGACAATACTGGCGTCCTGTCCACATCTCCAAATCAGGACCTGTTATCCGAGAAAACGCACCCCCTCATTACAGGGGCGTTTCCTAAGTACATTACTAAGGATGATTATAGGAAAATGTTCACATTAGGATGACCGGCCTCAGCATGTTAACCAGGGAACCTCAATAACTACAACTCCTTACTCATTTCTTTATTTATCTGTTTCTGGGAAAGCTGGGTAATAACCAATATGGTCGCCATTACCGGCCCAACAGGGGTTTTGCCTCCACTGGAATACAAAATCTGTCTAGTTATCTATTAGTGATTACAGATTTGGGGCTGGGGGACACCATCATTGAGGGACGTAATGGTCACCGTAATGTGTCACCCGGCTTTCCCAAAAAAACTGATATAATTGAGAAATGGCTGTATTGAATAATTAACAACTTGACAGAAGCGGATGACTCGGGGTTCATTCATTTATTAATTTATTGGGTCTTTTCATAGGTCACGTTGGTGTTTCAGCTTCTCAAGACTGTTACTATTCACTGACAGCAAGCAAAAATCTTGAATAGGGTGATAAATTTAACCGCAAAATGTATTAGAAAGTTGCAGAACTTTTCACTATACAATGATTGTGCTTTAAATATATCAAACCGGACTCTTTCTTATCGAGGTTACAGTCACTTATTTTCCGCACAACATGTATTTGGACAAGGTGTGGCAAAACTTTTGCATAAAACTGTATGGGTTTCCAGCGTGGTTTCTAGTAAGACATAAGGTGTAACTTAAAGCGCCGGGGCTGCAATATAAAATCTTTAACAGGCCCCCCACCTACCATGCGCCATTTATAATACTTGTCTTATTATGTGGCAGGACGGGCCTTGGACCCCCTTAGGCACCAGGGCCCGGGTGTGACTGCTGCCTCTGCCCCCTATAGCTATACCACTGGCTTCCACCTCTATGGTATCACCACATGGCAGCACGTTCTCCTTACTATTCCGTGCAAGGGAAGAGAATTGACAAGCCATTTCATACAATTTGGGGCTCAGAGTGGTGGTCAACTTTTTGGCCCCTGGAGCTGTACCTGGGCGGGAGGGGGGAGGTGATGCTGCAGTTCCGCGTCTGCACCGAGTAGGTAAAGCATAAGGGAAGATATTGCAGCCGCAGTGTCAGTCCCTGTGTCATGGACGGTGCTGCTCTCCTGATGCGGCCGCATTATCCTCTCCTTTCTCCATCAGAGAAGGTGCGAGCGTTTGTATTCTAGCCGGATAATCTGCGCTAATGATTTATCGGTAATCTGGGGTCAGACACCGTGCACGGATCTCTTGTCTGAGGTCTGAAAGGTGTCACTGAATCCCGGAAGAAGAGGATCGAGCAACAGCAGCTACTAACAGGACTGAGCAGAGGCGTAACTAGGCCCCAATGCAAGATCTGCAGCCGGGACCCCATCCTACTATGTGCATTCTTACCAACAGCCCCGATTTATTATTTTTTTTTCCCTGAGAGTAAATGGACACAAATATCGTGTACGCAGTTGGTTTACTTGTGAGTTTGAGTGCAAAGTAAGTGTACATTGTCTTGGTGTGCAGTGAGTAGGGCTGACGTCAGCACCCGGCGAAACCGGGCAAGTCCCGGAAATCACTTAGGGGGAGGATCTGACCAGTTCTCCCAAACCGGTTCTTAAAATTAATGCTGGTTTGTGTAACCGGGGAGAAGAACTGGCTCCCCTGCACTCAATTGTGTCCGTGTCCATAGGAGCTTGGTTCTGGTGTTATATTTGTATTGCGCTTGGTTTTGGTGTTGTGTATATACAGTGAAGGAAATAAGTATTTGATCCCTTGCTGATTTTGTAAGTTTGCCCACTGTCAAAGTCATGAACAGTCTAGAATTTCTAGGCTAGGCTAATTTTACCAGTGAGAGATAGATTATATTTTAAAAAAAACAGCAAATCACATTGTCAAAATGATATATATTTATTTGCATTGTGCACAGAGAAATAAGTATGTGACCCCCTACCAACCATTAAGAGTTCAGCCTCCTCCAGACCAGTTACACGCTCCAAATCAACTTGGTGCCTGCATTATAGACAGCTCTTACATGGTCACCTGTATAAAAGACTCCTGTCCACAGACTCAATGAATCAGTCTGACTCTAACCTCTACAACATGGGCAAGACCAGAGAGCTTTCTAAGGATGTCAGGGACAAGATCATAGACCTGCACAAGGCTGGAATGGGCTACAAAACCATAAGTAAGACGCTGGGTGAGAAGGAGACAACTGTTGGTGCAATAGTAAGAAAATGGAAGACATACAAAATGACTGTCAATCGACATCGATCTGGGGCTCCATGCAAAATCTCACCTCGTGGGGTATCCTTGATCCTGAGGAAGGTGAGAGCTCAGCCGAAAACTACACGGGGGGAACTTGTTAATGATCTCAAGGCAGCTGGGACCACAGTCACCAAGAAAACCATTGGTAACACATTACGCCGTAATGGATTAAAATCCTGCAGTGCCCGTAAGGTCCCCTTGCTCAAGAAGGCACATGTACAGGCCCGTCTGAAGTTTGCAAATGAACATCTGGATGATTCTGAGAGTGATTGGGAGGAGGTGCTGTGGTCAGATGAGACTAAAATTGAGCTCTTTGGCATTAACTCAACTCGCTGTGTTTGGAGGAAGAGAAATGCTGCCTATGACCCAAAGAACACCGTCCCCACTGTCAAGCATGGAGGTGGAAACATTATGTTTTGGGGGTGTTTCTCTGCTAAGGGCACAGGACTACTTCACTGCATCAGTGGGAGAATGGATGGAGCGATGTACCGTCAAATCCTGAGTGACAACCTCCTTCCCTCCACCAGGACATTAAAAATGGCTCGTGACTGGGTCTTCCAGCACGACAATTACCCGAAACATACAGCCAAGGCAACAAAGGAGTGGCTCAAAAAGAAGCACATTAAGGTCATGGAGTGGCCTAGCCAGTCTCCAGACCTTAATCCCATCGAAAACTTATGGCGGGAGCTGAAGATCCGAGTTGCCAAGCGACAGCCTCGAAATCTTAATGATTTACAGATGATCTGCAAAGAGGAGTGGGCCAAAATTCCATCTAACATGTGTGCAAACCTCATCATCAACTACAAAAAACGTCTGACTGCTGTGCTTGCCAACAAGGGTTTTGCCACCAAGTATTAAGTCTTGTTTGCCAAAGGGATCAAATACTTATTTCTCTGTGCACAATGCAAATAAATATATATAATTTTGACAATGTGATTTTCTTTTCTTTTTTTTTTTTTATATATATAATCTATCTCTCACTGGTAAAATTAACCTAGCCTAAAAATTCTAGACTGTTCATGTCTTTGACAGTGGGCAAACTTACAAAATCAGCAAGGGATCAAATACTTATTTCCTTCACTATATGTACTGAGCTTGGTTCTGGTGTTATAGATAGAATATATATATATATATATATATATATATATATATATATATATATATATATATAAAATGTACTGAGCTTTGTTCTGGTGCTGTATATATGTACTGAGCTTGGTTCTGGTGCTGTATATATGTACTTAGCTTGGTTCTGGTGCTGGATTTCTGTTATGAGCTTTGATCTGGTGCTGTATATATATACTGAGCTTGGTTCTGTAGCTGTATATATATACTGAGCCTTGTTCTGGGGCAGTGTATATGTACTGAACTTCGTTCTGGTGCTGTATATATGTATTGAGCTTGGTTCTGGCAATGTATTTTTGTACTTAGCAGAAATTTTGGGCGTAAAATCCACAGCGTATGACTGTTGCAGGCAAGTGGATGAGGTTTAACAAATCTGAATATTTTCCGCACGGAAATCAGGTGAAATCTTGAACAATAGCTACAGTATGTGCAGTTTTACTGTCGCGCGTGACACACCGCAAAAGGGCTCACTGAGACTCCATCTCCCAAGGACCCAGATAAACCTGGAGCCGGCCCTGGCAGTGAGTGTACATAGTGTGGAGAATATAAAATGAATGTGCTCATACTCAGGTCCGTGCTGTCATTACACTGTTCAGTAATACGTGTGTTCTCTACTAGAATACAATTGGAAATCTTTCGACGTAAGAAGTAATATTGTATTTTTTTTTTTGGTATTCGTGATTTTGAATCCATAGATTCGCTCTCTGATTGGATCTCTAGTGTAACATGGAAAGATTACAAAGCAGTTAATTAAATCTACATTGTAAATGTCAATCCTTTGTATGATAGTAAGAAAATAATTTCCAGAGACTTTCTGATACAAAGTTGACAATAAACTCCTCTCCCTCAGGCTGTTCCTGATCATCTTATTTTCTCACTAGAGGTTTAGTTTCTTGTAACTTATAATTATTTTGTCCTTTCTCAAAAAGCAAATTATCAGAAGATAGTATGTGCAGACACTGAACAAGCGGAGAATACTAGGAGATATTAGCTGTGAAGACTGCAGTATTCTGAGTGCAGCTCTGGAGTATAATACAGGATGTAACTCAGGATCAGTTGAGGATAAGTAATGTAATGTATGTACACAGTGATTCCACCAGCAGAATAGTGAGTGCAGCTCTGGTGTATAATACAGGATGTAACTCAGAATCAGTACCGGATAAGTAATGTAATGTATGTACACAGTGACTCCACCAGCAGAATAATGAGTGCAGCTCTAGAGTATAATACAGGATGTAACTCAGGATCAGTACAGAAAAAGTAATGTAATGTATGTACACAGTGACTCCACCAGCAGAATAGTGAGTGCAGCTCTAGAGTATAATACAGGATATAACTCAGGATCAGTACAGGATAAGTAATGTATGTACACAGTGACTCCACCAGCAGAATAGTGAGTGCAGCTCTAGAGTGTAATACCGGATGTAACTCAGGATCAGTACAGGATAAGTAATGTAATGTATGTACACAGTGACTCCACCAGCAGAATAGTGAGTGCAGCTCTGGAGTATAATACAGGATATAACTCAGGATCAGTACAGGATAAGTAATGTAATGTATGTACACAGTGACTCCACCAGCAGAATAGTGAGTGCAGCTCTGGAGTATAATACAGGATATAACTCAGGATCAGTACAGGATAAGTAATGTATGTACACAGTGACTCCACCAGCAGAATAGTGAGTGCAGCTCTAGAGTGTAATACCGGATGTAACTCAGGATCAGTACAGGATAAGTAATGTAATGTATGTACACAGTGACTCCACCAGCAGAATAGTGAGTGCAGCTCTGGAGTATAATACAGGATATAACTCAGGATCAGTACAGGATAAGTAATGTAATGTATGTACACAGTGACTCCACCAGCAGAATAGTGAGTGCAGCTCTGGAGTATAATACAGGATGTAACTCAGGATCAGTACAGGATAAGTAATGTAATGTATGTACACAGTGACTCCACCAGCAGAATAGTGAGTGCAGCTCTGGAGTATAATACAGGATATAACTCAGAATCAGTTCAGGATAAGTAATGTAATGTATGTACACAGTGACTCCACCAGCAGAATAGTGAGTGCAGCTCTGGAGTATAATACATGATGTAACTCAGAATCAGTTCAGGATAAGTAATGTAATGTATGTACACAGTGACTCCACCAGCAGAATAGTGAGTGCAGCTCTGGAGTATAATACAGGATGTAACTCAGGATCAGTACAGGATAAGTAATGTAATATATGTACACAGTGACTCCACCAGCAGAATAGTGAGTGCAGCTCTGGAGTATAATACAGGATGTAACTCAGGATCAGTACAGGATAAGTAATGTAATGTATGTACACAGTGACTCCACCAGCAGAATAGTGAGTGCAGCTCTGGAGTATAATACAGCATATAACTCAGAATCAGTTCAGGATAAGTAATGTAATGTATGTACACAGTGACTCCACCAGCAGAATAGTGAGTGCAGCTCTGGAGTATAATACAGGATGTAACTCAGGATCAGTACAGGATAAGTAATGTAATGTATGTACACAGTGACTCCACCAGCAGAATAGTGAGTGCAGCTCTGGAGTATAATACAGGATGTAACTCAGAATCAGTTCAGGATAAGTAATACGACCATAAATATCTTTTATTTCGAAGAACGAAATTCCTAAGCACATCCGCGAAATATGGTATTAAAGTAGCTTTATTAGAGCATCGTAAAAAAATCCATAGAGGACACCGGTAAGGCGTGTCACAGTTTACACGTTTCGAACAGAAGTGTTCTTACTCATAGCATATGATAGAATATCTTTTGTCGAACCCAATGTCTATGGCTAACTCTAGTACCTCAAGGGTCTGTCGCTTCAGTTTGAAGACCTACGGCCCAGCCAATGTTGCCATCACTTGTGGTGGATTTGGACTAAATTAGTTTCTGCCATATAGTCAGGAAGGACCGCAATAAGGTAATGGATCTGACCAGCAGCCGAACGCGTTATTGGCGCATCTGCCAGGCAGTTTTTTTACGGTGAAGCAGCCTTGGGATAAAACTGATTTAATTTCCAGTAAATTACCACCTTAAAGAATCTCACGTCTGATCATGTGTCTCTGGGAGATGTGAATATTTGTCACCACAGAGGTAATAAAACGCTCTTGTTGCGAGCAGCGATCTAACAGTTTATTTCGGGTTCCAAAGGATTAAGTCAGAGAAGCTTTCACAGAAACTGTATCTTAGCCGAGTTAAATGTGAATTGTGAGGAAGCGGCCGATAATATTGTGAGCAAATAGTAAATGTATTGTATCTCGGAGAAGAAGGCGCAACATCGCACCCCGCCCCCGCTAGACCTTCCAATACTCCCTAATATAGTTGTATAGTGAAAATTAATACTGTCGTCAATAAGAAGAACCCAACAAAGATGAGACATTATAAAGACAAGTGGCGTCCAAATAAAACAACACGACCAAGACACTGAAAGCATTGAAGGGCTGGGATTGTGCCCGGATTATTATATTTATAGAGTATTGAGTCAAAGCAGAACACGCGTCTCACTGTATGAATCACATCCATTACCCCATAACATGTGATTACTGCAGCAGTACAAATAAAAACTTCTAGTAGTTATATTCTTGTATATAGGGGGCAGTATTATAGTAGTTATATTCTTGTATATAGGGGCAGTATTATAGTCGTTATATTCTTGTATATAGGGGGCAGTATTATAGTAGTTATATTCTTGTATATAGGGGGCAGTATTATAGTAGTTATATTCTTGTATATAGGGGTAGTATTATAGTAGTTATATTCTTGTATATAGGAGCAGTATTATAGTCGTTATATTCTTGTATATAGGGGGCAGTATTATAGTAGTTATATTCTTGTATATAGGAGACAGTATTATAGTAGTTATATTCTTGTATATAGAGGGCAGTATTATAGTAGTTATATACTTGTATATAGGGGCAGTATTATAGTAGTTATATTCTTGTATATAGAGGGCAGTATTATAGTAGTTATATACTTGTATATAGGGGCAGTATTATAGTAGTTATATTCTTGTATATAGGGGGCAGTATTATAGTAGTTATATTCTTGTATATAGGGGGCAGTATTATAGTAGTTATATTCTTGTATATAGGGGCAGTATTATAGTAGTTATATTCTTGTATATAGGAGCAGTATTATAGTCGTTATAATCTTGTATATAGGGGGCAGTATTATAGTAGTTATAGTCTTGTATATAGGGGGCAGTATTATATGAGTTATATTCTTGTATATAGGGGCAGTTTTATAGTAGTTATATTCTTGTATATAGGGGGCATTATTATAGTAGTTATATTCTTGTATATAGGGGCAGTATTATAGTAGTTATATTCTTGTATATAGGAGCAGTATTATAGTCGTTATATTCTTGTATATAGGGGGCAGTATTATAGTAGTTATATTCTTGTATATAGGGGGCAGTATTATAGTAGTTATAGTCTTGTATATAGGGGGCAGTATTATATGAGTTATATTCTTGTATATAGGGGCAGTATTATAGTAGTTATATTCTTGTATATAGGGGGCAGTATTATAGTAGTTATATTCTTGTATATAGGGGCAGTATTATAGTAGTTATATTCTTGTATATAGGAGCAGTATTATAGTAGTTATATTCTTGTATATAGGTAGCAGTCTTATAGTAGTTATATTCTTGTATATAGGGGCAGTATTATAGTAGTTATATTCTTGTATATAGGAGCAGTATTATAGTAGTTATATTCTTGTATATAGGGGCAGTATTATAGTAGTTATATTCTTGTATATAGGAGCAGTATTATAGTAGTTATATTATTGTATATATATAAAGCAGTATTATAGTGATTATATTCTTGTATATATAGGAGCAGTATTATAGTAGTTATATTCTTGTATATAGGGGGCAGTATTATAGTAGTTATATTCTTGTATATAGGAGCAGTATTATAGTGATTATATTCTTGTATATATAGGAGCAGTATTATAGTAGTTATATTCTTGTATATAGGGGCAGTATTATAGTAGTTATATTCTTGTATATAGGACCAGTATTATAGTAGTTATATTCTTGTATATAGGAGGCAGTATTATAGTAGTTATATTCTTGTATATAGGAGAAGTATTATAGTAGTTATATTCTTGTATATAGGGGCAGTATTATAGTAGTTATATTCTTGTATATAGGGGGCAGTATTATAGTAGTTATATTCTTGTATATAGGAGGCAGTATTATAGTAGTTATATTCTTGTACATAGAGGCAGTATTATAGTAGTAATATTCTTGTATATAGGGGGCAGTATTATAGTAGTTATATTCTTGTACATAGAGGCAGTATTATAGTAGTAATATTCTTGTATATAGGGGCAGTATTATATTGTATATAGGGGCAGTATTATAGTAGTTATATTCTTGTATATAGGGGCAGTATTATAGTAGTTATATTCTTGTATATAGGAGCAGTATTATAGTAGTTATATGCTTGTATATAGGGGCAGTATTATAGTAGTTATATTCTTGTATATAGGGGGCAGTATTATAGTAGTTATATTCTTGTATATAGGAGGCAGTATTATAGTAGTTATATTCTTGTATATAGGAGCAGTATTATAGTAGTTATATTCTTGTATATAGGGGGCAGTATTATAGTAGTTATATTCTTGTACATAGAGGCAGTATTATAGTAGTAATATTCTTGTATATAAGGGGCAGTATTATAGTAGTTATATTCTTGTACATAGGGGGCAGTATTATAGTAGTTATATTCTTGTATATAGGGGCAGTATTATAGTAGTTATATTCTTGTATATAGGAGGCAGTATTATAGTAGTGTATTCTTGTATATAGGAGCAGTATTATAGTAGTTATATTCTTGTATATAAGGGGCAGTATTATAGTAGTTATATTCTTATATATAGGGGGCAGTATTATAGTAGTTATATTCTTGTATATAGGGGGCAGTATTATAGTAGTTATATTCTTGTACATAGAGGCAGTATTAGGGCGGGTTCACACATAGCGGAATTTCACTTAAATTCCGCTGCGGACACTCCGCAGCGTTAATCCGCAGCGGAGCCGTTTCTCCATTGACTTTCACTTTAATTTAGCAGTGTTCGTTTACACGATGCGTACAATTCCGCTGCGGAGCATAGGCTGCGGAGCGGAATTTGGTGTCCGCAGCATGCTCTGTCTGTTGCGGAGCAGTGGCGGACTGGTTGCGGACTCATGGCGGAATTTCTCCATTGACTTCAATGGAGAGTCAAAATTCCGCAATGAAGTCCGCAGATCTTATGTGTGCTGCGGAGCGTATTGTTTTTACTACCATGACATTTCTTCATTCTGGCTGGACCTATGTATTTCTAGGTCTACAGCCAGACTGAAGAAGTCAATGGGGCTCCCGTAATGACGGGAGCGTTGCTAGGAGACGTCTGTAAATAGTCACTGTCCAGGGTGCTGAAAGAGTTACGCGATCGGCAGTAACTGTTTCTGCACCCGGGACAGTGACTACCGATCTCAATATACATGTATCTGTAAAAAAAAATATAAGTTCATACTTACCGAGAACTCCCTGCGTCTGTCTCCAGTCCGGCCTCCCAGGATGACGTTTCAGTGTAAGTGACGGCTGCAGCCAATCACAGGCCAAGCACAGGCTGCAGCGGTCACATGGACTGGAGCGTCATCCAGGGAGGTCGGGCCGGATGCCGAAAGAGGGACGCGTCACCAAGACAACGGGCGGTAAGTATGAATTTCTTTGACTTTCACTAGGGAAAGTGCTGTCCCTTCTCTCTATCCTGCACTGAATAGGGAGAAGAGAAGCACTTTTCCTGCAGTCCGCAGCGGCCAGTCCGCATCAATTTTCTGCACATTTTGTGCAGATCCGCTGCAGAATCTGCAACGCAGATTCTGTGCGGCATTGATGCGGACAGTTGCGGAGGAATTCCGCCATGTGTGGTCATGCCCTTATAGTAGTAATATTCTTGTATATAAGGGGCAGTATTATAGTAGTTATATTCTTGTACATAGGGGGCAGTATTATAGTAGTTATATTCTTGTATATAGGGGGCAGTATTATAGTAGTTATATTCTTGTATATAGGGGCAGTATTATAGTAGTTATATTCTTGTATATAGGAGGCAGTATTATAGTAGTGTATTCTTGTATATAGGAGCAGTATTATAGTAGTTATATTCTTGTATATAAGGGGCAGTATTATAGTAGTTATATTCTTATATATAGGGGGCAGTATTATAGTAGTTATATTCTTGTATATAGGAGCAGTATTATAGTAGTTATATTCTTGTATATAGGAGCAGTATTATAGTAGTTATATTCTTATATATAGGGGGCAGTATTATAGTAGTTATATTCTTGTATATAGGAGCAGTATTATAGTAGTTATATTCTTGTATATAGGAGCAGTATTATAGTAGTTATATTCTTGTATATAGGGACAGTATTATAGTAGTTATATTCTTGTACATAGGGGGCAGTATTATAGTAGTTATATTCTTGTATATAAGGGGCAGTATTATAGTAGTTATATTCTTATATATAGGGGGCAGTATTATAGTAGTTATATTCTTGTATATAGGAGCAGTATTATAGTAGTTATATTCTTGTATATAGGAGCAGTATTATAGTAGTTATATTCTTATATATAGGGGCAGTATTATAGTAGTTATATTCTTGTATATAGGGGCAGTATTATAGTAGTTGTATTCTTGTATATAGGGGACAGTATTATAGTAGTAATATTCTTGTATATAGGAGGCAGTATTATAGTAGTGTATTCTTGTATATAGGAGCAGTATTATAGTAGTTATATTCTTGTATATAAGGGGCAGTATTATAGTAGTTATATTCTTATATATAGGGGGCAGTATTATAGTAGTTATATTCTTGTATATAGGGGGCAGTATTATAGTAGTTATATTCTTGTATATAGGGGCAGTATTATAGTAGTTATATTGTTGTATGTAGGGGGCAGTATTATAGTAGTTATATTCTTGTATATAGGAGCAGTAATATAGTAGATATATTCTTGTATATAGGGGGCAGTATTATAGTAGTTATATTCTTGTATATAGGGGGCAGTATTATAGTAGTTATATTCTTGTATATAGGGAGCAGTATTATAGTAGTTATATTCTTGTATATAGGAGCAGTATTATAGTAGTTATATTCTTGTATATAGGGACAGTATTATAGTAGTTATATTCTTGTACATAGGGGGCAGTATTATAGTAGTTATATTCTTGTACTTACGGGGCAGTACCATGTCTTTATAGTGTAACTTTATATTGTATTGGGTATTTTATCGTTTAATAGTGACTAGAATTCCTCTTTGTTTTGATAATTCTCTTCTTTATTCCTAAGCCCCTTCAAGTCGACTTCAAGGCATTGTGCCATATCACTAATCATCTTCTCCTCCGCGTACTTCAGCGATGTATCCAGGGTATAAGACAACCATATTACTTGCTTCACAAAATTCTTTGTAATTTAAATTCAATTGCAGGTGAGATCCTTCTGTACGGTAGCAGCTAAGAGCAGCGGCACAGAGAGAAGAAGCCGCCCATTTGTCTTAGATCAGTTAAATAGCAGTGAACAGTTTTCCCTGGGAAGCCAAGCACATTGTGATAATTAAAACGCCGGTGTTATTCTTTTCGCCTCAGCGTTTTGTCTCATTCCAGTATTTTAGAGATTTTCGGGGGAGTTATAAAACCAGAACTGACGGCTTCTGCCTGGGCTCAGTCTCACACAGCTGGGATTAAATAGCCAAGAAATATGACACATAAAACATTCATAGATCTCGCTTTGCTGCTTTAACACCCTCTAGAATCAGTGAAATGTGCAAAACTCAGGAGAAAAGCCGAGACTATAAAGGAAAACTGCGGCCGAGACAAGACGACCCCTGTGACTGCGGCTTCTTGGAAAGTGGTTTTTAAAGGGGAATATTCCCTTTAAATGAATGCGTCTGGACAACGTCATGCCTGATGAAGTCGCACCCACTAACTGGCGCCTTGACGTTCAGATCAGGGGGCAAGAAGATTTTTGCCGTGTCCTTCCCACAAGGTCGTTTGTAGCTTAGACGGAGCCCATGTGGCTTCTATGGGGTCGCTAGGGAGAAGGGGGTCTAGCCCAGGTCGGCCTCATCTTTTCCCCACAGGCTGCAATGTTTGCAAACACAGATATAGGGAATTAACCCATGGAAGAGGTAGTGGGGCAAAAAAGTACTAGGTCCCCTTACCACAAGATGAGCGGCAAGGGTCTATTTTATTAATTACTGTGGGATCGGCTCCTCTATGGACACCACTGCCCCACCCCTACTCCCCCGCATACCCAGAATCCAAGGCATGGGGAGACTGTGAGGGGTCTGCTATGGTATCCATTTGTTATCCCACTTTTTATGGGTTGGTATAGTATCTGTCACTTGGCCTAAAGAGGACTGCTTGGTTATAGGGTCCCTTTAATGAGGACCTCTTTGCACCTTTTCGACATTAAATAAACGTAGGATCTACAGCTCCTCTAAACATTACTGGGGTCCCCTCTTCTCATTCCTCCATAACGGAGGTCTCGCCCTATCCAGCCGTTTATAAAATGAACAGAGGTGACCCCAGGATTGTCTAGAGAAGTGGTGGTAAGTCCTCTGAAAAAAGCATAAGAAAGACATAAACACCTCAATAAAGCATTTAGAATAAAGTAATGATGGGGGGGGGGGGGCTATTTAATAACGTAAAAAAGTCCGGATATAAAGCTGTAAATACATCTAGACCGCTCCTCAGCGTGGTTTAACTGCAGAAGCAGCGTGGCTCGCCGTGCTGTACTGTTTTCCGTACTTCCGACCCGAGTCGTGGAGCCCCGTTCTGGATACAGGTCCGGGTCCCAGAGGTGAGACCTGCATCTAGCAGACATTTATGACATATCCTCTAGATCTACCATAAATGTCCAAGATAGGAAAACCCCTGTAAGTCTGGTGTGCGGTCGTTGAATAAGTGAGAAAGTGACTAAGGCCACGTTCAGACGGAATTCTCCAGCGGCCGTTTTTTACATTTGTTTCAATACATTTTTAGGCAAGTTAGTTCAGACGTTGCGGAAAACTCCGCTGCGGACCATAGGCTGCGGTGCAGAATTTTCCCTCCCAGCATGCACTGTGTTGCGGAGAAGAAGCGGAATTTCACTGCGGATTTCAGCCTTTGCAATGCAAAAACTGAAATCTGTGGCAAGTCCGCTGTGATATCTGCAACGTCT
This sequence comes from Rhinoderma darwinii, assembly GCF_050947455.1. Lineage (NCBI taxonomy): Eukaryota > Metazoa > Chordata > Amphibia > Anura > Rhinodermatidae > Rhinoderma > Rhinoderma darwinii. Next base: position 9,613,046 of record NC_134692.1, read on the forward strand.
GAATTACCTGTCCCATATGTAAATGTTGCTGCAGATTCGTTGCGTAATTGCCCCGAATCTGCACCAACATTTGCAGCGGAAAAATTCTGCCACGTCTGAACATGGCCTAAAGGTTCCCGCAAACATAAGATAAAGCTTATCCAAACCAGCCGACTACCCAATTTGTATAGGGACCAACTGAATGTCCTGGTGGGAGTTGTGGCAGGAAAGAAGGATCGGGCATGCTGGATTTCAATATTTTGCTCCCACAAAAGACAAGCCGCCGCGCAGCGTGAATGTACATGAGGGAGTCGGGAGCCGCCGGTTACGGTCCAGGCCATTTTGCATTTTAAACTTTAGTTTTTTTCCTCCGCCTTAAGAGCCATCATTTTTTCATTTTTCCCTCGACACGGCCGCATGAGTTGTAGAGAGCGGGACAAGTTGTATTTTTTTAATGTCTCCATTTAATGTACTGAAAAACTTTTTAAAAGTTTGTAGAGTGGAATTTAAAAAAAACAGCCAGCAATTCCTCCTTTGTATTTGGGCTTTGTTTCTACGATGTTCACTTTATTCTGCGGGTCGATGCTGTTACAGCGATGCCAAATGTACAAAATAAAGGCAATTTATTTGAAAAAAAATGTTTTTAGGTGGCCGGATTCTGAGAGCCAGAACTTTTACTTTTTTTCTGTGGGACGAGCTGTTGTTTATATTGGTACCATTTTGGGGGTAAATACAACTTTATCATCACTTTTTAGGCCGTGTTCACACTGGGCGGATACGCTGCGCAAAAGCACGCAGCGTATCCGCCCTGCAGCCTGTGATTGGCTGTAGCGGTCACATGGGATGAAGCGTCAACCCAAGAGACCGCACTGGGGGGAAGGAACACGGACTCCTTGGTAAGTATAGTGGTTTTTTTTTCAGAGTTGCCGTTTTTGCGGTGGAAACGCTGTGAACCCGCCACAAAAAACGCAACAACTGCTATTTGTTTCATTTATTTGTTGGATTCAATCGGGAAAACCCGCAACAAATAAGCAGCGATTACACAAATACAATTGTCATGCTGCGGGATAAAATTCTGAGGGTTTTTTTACGCTCAGTATTTACGCAGAGTGTGGAGAGGATTTGTTCAATCTCCTCCACTTTGCGGCTACTGAATTCTGCTCCGTTTTTTCCGTCCGCAATTCCGGAAGGAAAAAAACGCAGCAATTACACAACGTGTGGACGAGCCCTTATTCAATGTCTTTTGTGTGGCAAGGTGACCAAAAAACAGTTTTTTATTTTTAGCAGACACGGTGTAGGATAAATAACGCTATATTGTAAGAATCTGGACTATTGGGGACGCGGCGAGACCAATTATGTTCATTTTTCTATATTGGTACACATAAAACGACCCAAAACTTTCATGTCCACCAAAACGGAGCCCTAAGGGGATGTGCACACGACCTATTTTCAGACGTAATGGAGGCGTTTTACGCCTCAAATTACGCCTGAAAAGACGGCTCCAATACGTCAGCAAACGTCTGCCCATTACTTTCAATGGGTCTTACGATGTTCTGTGCAGACGAGGTGCAATTTTAGGCATCGCTGTCAAAAGAAGGCGCGTAAAAAGACGCCCGCGTCAAAAGAAGTGCAGGACGCTTCTTTGGACATTTTTGGAGCCGTTTTTGATAGACTCCAATGAAAACAGTTCCAATTACGTCCGTAATGGACGCCGCGAAAAACGCCTGCAACATGCCATTACGTCTGTAATTCAGGAGCTGTTTTCGCCTGAAAACAGCTCCGTAATTTCAGACGTATTTTGCGTTTGCGTGTGAACATACCCTAAGGGAATGTTCACACGCTAGACTAAAACCGTCTTTAAGCCGTTTTTAAGCCACTCGCGATTATTTTCGCTGCGTTTTTTACGGCCGTTTTTGGAACTGTTTTCAATAAAGTCAATGAAAAACGGTTCCAAAAACGTCCCAAGAAGTGTCCTGCACTTTTTTTTCGCGGCCGTTTTTTTTACAAACGGTCACGTGAAAAACGGTCCGTCGGAACAGAATGCCGTTTTTCCCATTACAATCAATGGGCAGATATTTGGAGGCGTTCTGCTTCCGATTTTCCAGCCATTTTTCGGGCGTTTACTGCCTGAAAACAGGCCGTGTGAACATACCCTTAGGCTATGTTCACACAGAGTTTTTTTGCAGGCGGAATTTCTGCCTCAAAATTCAGTTTGGAAGATTGAGGCAGATATTCCTCTCCCTGCACGCCGTTGTTCGCCCGCAGCTCAATGGCTGCGGGCATAAAACTCTGCCAGATACGCTTTCTCTGCCTCCCATTGAAGTCAATGGGAGGTCAGAGGCGTAAACGCCCGAAGAAAGAGCATGTCCCTTCTTTCTCCCTCAAGGCGGTTTTACCGTAAGGCCTCATTCACACGGCAGGGTTTCCCGGCCGGGTGCCGGCCGTTCATAAATCGGCCGGCACCCGGCTGCATTAGGAATAATAGACTCCTAATGGGGCTATTCACACGGCCGATTTTTTGACGGCCGGGAAAACCGCCCGTCAAAAAATAGGACATGCTCTATTTTCGCCCGGGTACCCGGCCGCCCGGCTCCCATAGAAGTCTATGGGGCCGGGTAATACCCGGCCATCACCGGGATGTGTCCCGAGTGACGGCCGGGTTTTCCGGCTCTTGCGCTCTATCTCCTCCTCCTCACAGCGCAGAGTGCATGTGAGGAGGAGGAGTTGATGCCATTCTGACGAATGGCATCGCTGTACACTGTGTGGCAGGGCCGGGGTGTACAGCAGGTGGAGGGAGCGCTGCGCTGGCTCCCTTCTCCTGCTTGTTAAAAGCGCCCTGGCCCGGCGACACCTTTGATGGCGCCGCTAGCAGCTGCAGCAGCTGCTGCGGCTGCTACTACTGTAGCGACGCCACTATAGCAGAGCGGGGAGGTATCTCCCCGCTCTGCTATGTGCTAGCCGCACTTAGCTCCTTGAAGGAGCGGAATCCCCGTGTGTTCGGGGATTCCGCTCCTGGACAGAGCGCTTGATGTCTCTGTCCATATCTGGGCAGTGACATCAGGGGAAACTCCAGAAGCGGAATCCCCGAACACATGGGGATTCCCCTTCAGGAGTTGCCGATGATGTCACTGTCCGGATCTGCCCGGCCCGGCACGGATGCATAACTTTATGCAAACCGGCCGGGCAGAATGGCCGATTTTACCGGCCGGCACTCGGGCTCGGACGCGACCCGGTCGTGTGAATCCCGCCTAAATGCCCGAAAACCGTCCGGAAAAAAAAACGGCCGAAAAAAAAAATCGGAAGCAGAACGCCTCCAAACATCTGCCCATTGATTTCAATGAAAAACACCGTTCTGTTCCGATGGGCCGTTTTTTTACGCAGCCGTTTTGAAAAACAACCGCGTAAAAAAACACTTCTTGGGACGTTTTTGGAGCTGTTTTTCATAGACTTTATTGAAAAAAGCTCAAAAAATGGCCGTAAAAAACGCTGCGAAGTGGCTTAATAAATGTCTGAAAATCAGGAGCTGTTTTCCCTTGAAAACAGCTCCGTATTTTCAGACGTTTTTGAGTTTGTGTGTGAACATAGCCTAACGCAAAATACGTCTGAAATTACGGAGCTGTTTTCAGGCGAAAACCGCTCCTGAATTTCAGTCGTTTTTGCAAGTACTCGCGTTTTTCGCAGCGTCTTTTACGGACGTAATTGGAGCTGTTTTTCAATGGATTCAATGAAAAACGGCTCCAAAAAACGCCCCAGGAAATGTCCTGCGCTTCTTTTGACGAGCCGTCATTTTACGCGCCGTCTTTTGACAGCGACGCGTAAAATTACACCTCGTCTGCACAGAACATCGTAAGACCCATTGCAAGTAATGGGCAGACGTTTGCCGACGTAATGGAGCCGTCTTTTCAGGCGTAAGTCGAGGCGTAAAACGCCTCCATTATGTCTGAAAATAGGGCGTGTGCACATCCCCTTATAGGTCTCAGAATACGGCAACACAGAAAACTTTTTTTCGCTTTGTAAAAGTAGCAAAACATAAAAAACTTTATTAAATTGGAATCGCCGTAACAATAATGACCCGAAGATTAAAGTTGACATAATTTTAAACCCGAAGAACAAGGGAGGAATTACTGCTTTTTTTTCCCATTCCACCCCAGAAATAATTTTTGGGAGAATGAATGTTCATGTACTAGAAACGTTTTGGCGTCCGGTCCATGTTTAGATCTGAGCGCCGGTGACAGCCCATCCCCCCGCTCTCCAGACAATGTCCATTGAGGACTCTGCCCCCCTCCCATCTAATCCATGTCATTTACCGTCCTCTCCGTGACAGATGGCGCCTCACCTGCCGTCAGGTCAATAACGCTGCGTAGAAGTCATCGGCCTCTGGTCTCATTGACGGGACGTCGGGCTCATAATCAGCTCATGTCAGGCGGATTAATCCCTGTAATTACACATCATCCTCCGCGCTGAGATCTGCCGCTGCCCGTTAATAACACCAGACAAGATACAGTCACATGAAAAGGCGCGAGGTCATTTACTGTCAGACGCGCGGCGGATCTTTATAAAAACGAAAGTTATTTTTACGTCCTTGAATCGTCCTGTTCTGTCAAGTTCTCCAAATATCTATTCAGCTTTTCCTAGGGTGACGACCAACATGGCCGCCATTACAGGACCAACGGGTTGCGAACCAATTTTTCTGTCAAATTTGTCTGATTGTTCAGCGATACCGGTGTAAGGGATGTATCGCTATGAGGCTGAACGCACATGTTGGGTATTACGTACGGATTGGCCGCGCTTATTTTCCTATGGCAAATCCGCAGCGTAAAACAGCACCAGCAAAGTAAACGAGATGTTAAGAAATCTCATCTACGCGTTGCGTATTTTTCTGGACGTAAATTGACCTGCGGTGCGTATTTTAGAATCTGAAGCAGATCAATTTACCTTGCGTTTCCGCTTGCGAATTGTAACTGACTCGTTTTAAAAAGAAAAACGCACCAAAACCCGCAAAATAAAACCGCTCTTATTTTGGCATCAAAATGTAAAAACACGTAAAAAAAACATTAAAAAAAAGCACTATTAGGTGTGATTTTCACCTGTGGTTTTGGTGCAGATTTGCTGCAGCGTGTGAACATACCCTAAGGCTCCATGCACATCGTATAATTTGATGTGGAAAATCTGCAGATAAAATCTGCACTTAATCGGGTCCGTTCAGACAGAGGTTTTTGGCGCTCATTTTGCCACGCAAACCGCGTCAGAACTGGCACCAAAATTTCTCCCCATTGATTCAATGGGAAGCCGAGGCGTTCATGGGAAAAAAAAGTGGCATGTCATTTCTTGCCGCAGTTTCCGCCTCTGACCTCCCATTGAATCAGTCAGACAGGAAAAGCCCGCGACGCTAGTTTCTGAGCGTTTTTTGCCCGCGGTCCTTTCATTGGCCGCGGAAAAATACGTGTAGGCAGTTCAAAATCCACCTCAAAATTCCTGAAGGCATTCTAAAGGCAGATTTTTTTCTGCCTGCCAAAAAACTTCTATGTTATTGGGTTTTTAGGTGCGGCTTTTACATTTTGATGCAGAAACCGGTGCGGATTTTATGCTGCATATTTAGTCGGAGGTCACAGACTTAGGCCGGGTTTTGCGTGTGCAAAAGGCACTTAGCAGCTCCGTGTGTCAGCCCCGTATGATGCGCGCCTGCGTCATTTCCGCGCAGCCGCCATCATGATGACACTCCGTTTGGATGTTTGTAGCACGTGGTGCTTTTCTGTTTTCATTCATCCTTTTCACAGCTGTTGCGCGATTCACGTGCGTCCCACGGAAGTGCTTCCGTGTAACATGCGTTGTTTTCACGCACTCATTGACTTCAATGGGCGCGTGATGCGCGAACAGCGCACAAATATAGAACAGGTCGTGAGTTTTTCGCAGCGGTCTCACGCTGCGTAAAAATCACGCACCTGTCTGCACGGCCCCATAGACTAACATAGGTCCGTGCGAGGCGCGTGAAAATCACGCGCATCGCACGGACGTATAACACGCTCGTGTAAACGAGCCCTAAGGCTATGTTCACACGGCTTATTTTCTGCTTTTTCTCGGCCCGTAAACCCCCCGAAAATCGGTTGAAAATACTGGGTCTGAACGCCTCCAAACATCTACCCATTGATTTCAATGGGAAAAACGGCATTTCGTTCTCACGGGGCGTTTTTTACATGTCCGTTTTTAAAAAAGCGTGGAAAAAATAAATAAAAAAGAAGTGCATGTCACTTCTTGAGCCATTTTTGGAGACGTTTTTTATTGGGTCAATAGGGAAACCGCTCCAAAAACGGGCGTAAAAAACGCCTGATGCATAAACAACGGCTGAAAATCAGAGGCGATTTTCCCTTAAACAGCTCCGTATTTTCAGTCATTTTTCGTTTAGCGTGTGAACATCGCCTTTGAGTTACGTAGTGGAAGAACCAGGGTCCCCTAGCAGCACAGAGTATTTTAGTAGCGGAGTGTTCTGATGATGTGGGAGGTTTCTGACTGAGTTACCTATGGAAAGGAGAAGAGTCTCCAGCAGCGCAGAGTGTTTCAGGCGGTGACTGTGCTGATCTCTTTTCATCTGGGATAACACGTGATCACCTCTTCCCTTTCTGGGGGTCAGCTAAAAATCCAAACTGTTGAACTTGTCTTTAGATTATACAGAAAGGTCACAAAATAGTTCAAATCTGATTCCATTCCAGCGATTGTCGTCTTTTATTTCGCACGGGTGACGGGACGCGGGGAGAGGTCGCTGTGTCGGCGGACGGTCTGTGGGCGTCTCGCAGCTCGTACTGTGATTGCTTGGCCTCTCTTCTCACTCCTCATCTGGACACTTTCTGGATGAGTCGCTGATCTGGAGATAAGCGGCAAATTTTATGGTTGCAAATGAAAAATTACCTGGAGTCAGTCAGTGGAATAAGTGCAGGCGCCGAGCCCACGGTTTGCCTGTCAAACTGACTGTTTTCTGGTTCACCGTCTGGAGATGAGAAATATGACAATCCAATTATATCTGTGCGCAAAGTATCACAGCACAATGGTGGCCAATCCTGGGGGGGTCCTAATAGGAAGCCCCTCACTTCTGGAGTGTTGCATAGTATAGTGGAGCTATTCTTAGGTTGACTTGCACTAAATGATTTGCTTTAATTATCTGCCATTGATTTTGTGTTACACCATGTCTTATTCTCCACTCACATCCAAAGCTGCATCCACAATTCCGCTGTTACCAGAGTGCAGTGTTTAAGGAATGAGGGTCACTAAGAGGGAGGAGCCTGGAAAGCGGCGTTAAAGAATTACTGTAAATTGCCATTAATAATATATTTATGTCATTAATCTTTAGGAACGATCGAGTAGAATCAGATTGAAACATTTGATATTGTTTATATTGTTACAATTAATCGGTTTGTTTATAGGACAGTTGATTGTTGTGATACAATTTGAGTACATCTATTGGCTTGAAGGGTGTGTGCACTTTTGCAACAATTTTTTTTGCCTCAATTCATCTAAAATACTGTACAATGGAATGGCTTGTATAATACTGATGTTTGGATGTTCTTTCTGATCTATAAAAATTAATAAAATGTGGGAAATCTAAAAGAAAATATGAAATAAGCAACTTTGCAGATATTTTCAATTAGAAATCTACCGTTTTGTGTATACAGCTCCTATGCAGATCTATGTGTCTCTGTGGTTACAGACTACGGACGTGCCCTGTGTAGTCTGATCCAGCAGTCACGTGTTAGTGACTTTCCTACAGGATGTAGGTTATCAAGAGGAGAGGGGAGAGGGAGCGGAGTAACACCACTGCAGGATCAGAGTTCACAGAGTGTTTGTAGTCCGTAACCAAGGAGATACATAGGTTTGCATGGGACCTGTAGACACAAAAAGATGAGATTTTTTTAAATCAAGACTGCAAATTTTTATTTTAGATGCATTGGAGCAATAAAAAAAAAGTTAGTTGCAAAAGTCTCCACACCCTTTAACCTTTTCGATCACAGTTGTTACATCTATAGCCTGCAGACACGTTTTGCGTCATTTTCAAAGTTGCGTAGGAATTTTCTATATATGATCTGCACAAAAGGCTAAAACCGTCCTCGCCTGTCCCCTCCCCCACTCTGTATCCTGCATGTCCTCCCGGTGGTGCTGATGCAGCGACTCACAAGCTGCGTCTTTCTGCACCAATCCCTGCGACCGGGGGGATGTTAGGACCAATCCTGCTGACAATGGTGAAGAGGTGCCCCCCAAAGTAACTCCTGAGGTCTCCGAAGGTTCTGCATCCGCCCACTGAGAGATGAAGAATGCATGAGAAATTGTCTGCACCCCGACTGCCATCATTGTGGGGGCACTTCTCATAACTGATATTACTGGTATATATACTGGCACATGCTGTTGGTATATATACTGGTATTAGGCCTCATTCACATCGCCTTTGTGCTGACCGCCGGGCGTATACGTTTTTAAACACTACAAAAGTACTGAAGCGTACAGCGCGGCGTATACACAGACTATAATGGGCCAAACGTAGAACAAAATTGCGTCCGTTTGGTCTGCGTTTGTCATGGTTTACGTTGGGATTCCGTTTTTTGAAAGTACTGAAAATATCTATCTATCTATCTATCTATCTATCTATCTATCTATCTAATATCTATCTATCTATCTATCTATCTATCTATCTATCTATCTATCTATCTATCTATCTAATATCTATCTATCTATCTATCTATCTCATATCTATCTATCTATCTATCTATCTATCTATCTATCTATCTATCTATCTATCTATCTATCTATCTATCTATCTATCTCATATCTATCTATCTATCTATCTATCTATCTATCTATCTATCTATCTATCTATCATCTATCTATCTATCTATCTATCTATCTATCTATCTATCTATCTATCTATCTATCTATCTATCTATCTCATATCTATCTATCTCATATCTATCTATCTCATATCTATCTATCTATCTATCTATCTATCTATCTATCTATCTATCTATCTATCTATCTATCTATCTATCTCATATCTATCTATCTCATATCTATCTATCTCATATCTATCTATCTCATATCTATCTATCTCATATCTATCTATCTATCTATCTATCTATCTATCTATCTATCTATCTATCTATCTATCTATCTATCTATCTATCTCATATCTATCTATCTCATATCTATCTATCTATCTATCTATCTATCTATCTATCTATCTATCTATCTATCTCAATTCAATTCAATTCAATTCAAAGAAGCTTTATTGGCAGGACCAAATACATATTAGCATTGCCAAAGCAAGTAAGAAGTAAGGGAATGGGGGATAGGGACTGAGGGCTTGGGGATAGGGACACATCTAGGGTCGGGGTTATACAAGTCCATGGCATATCATGTCTCTCTCAGTTTATGGCATGCAGTGACATATTGTGCCGCTGTGCCCACTGTGGTTTCCTCTTCACCCAGCAGGATGTAGAGTTTCTCTTGCTCTTCCATGGAGCTGAAGTCCGGTAAGAGATCAGAGAGTTTCCTGAAGTGAGTGTCCCTGAGTATTTGGAGCAGTGTAGCAGGAAGTGGGCCTCATCCTCCACGGCCTCCTGGTCGCACTGTTGGCACAGTCGGCTCTCCCTGGGCTTGTAGGTCTGTCTGTGGCGCCCGGATTCGATGAGCAGGTTGTGGGCGCTCAGTCTGTAGCGGCTCAGGATCTGTCTGTCTCTGGGGTTTGGCAGTTTCTCCAGATATGGCGCCAGTTTATATTCCCGCTGTAGACTCCGGTATATTGTCAGTTTCTGGGATGTCTTTATGTCGTTCCTCCAGTCACTGATATATTCCTCTTGGCCTTTGTCTATTGTCTTCTTGATTTCGGCTTTTGTGAGGCCGCGCTGGGTGACATTTTCTTCAGGCCGGGTCAGGGTGAGATGTTCTGGGGGGCCTGGTTTACCTGGGACCCCTTGGTGTAACAGGGCTTTATGGTGATAGGAACTTTGCCTGCTGCTGTGTAGATGGGCCCAGAATGATAGCGCCCTCTTCTGGATTGTGAGGTGTAGTGGGAATCTGCCCAGTTCTGCCCGACAGGCACTATTTGAGGTGCTCCGATGGACTTGGAGAAGGTGTTTGCAGAATTCTAGGTGGAAGATTTCTGTTGGGCTGGAATCCCACCTTGACCAGTCTGGGTATGTGTCCGGACCCCAGACTTCACTGGCATACAGGAGGATTGGGGAGATGATGGAGTCAAAGATTTTCAGCCAGACCGTCACTGGTGGTTTGAGATGATAGAGTTTTCGTCTGATGGCATAGAAGGTTTTGCACGCCTATCTATCTATCTATCTATCTATCTATCTATCTATCTATCTATCTATCTATCTATCTATCTATCTATCTATCTATCTATCTATCTATCTATCTATCATCTCTCATACCTATGACTATAAAGCCAAAGACAGATTATACAGGGAGACTATAGACTCACAGCAGATGATACCTGCGGAGCTGCATGACCCTGGCATTTCTGCTGTTTGGTGGGCTCCGTCTGGCACTATTATTTAGGAGCTGTATCATTTTGGCACTAGTGCTAGTATTGTGTAGTATTTAGGTTCTCTGTAGCCCTGTCATTAGGATACTGTATGGTAGTAATATTTAGGCTCTGTATGATCGCCCCTTATAGCACTGTTATTTAGGTACTATTATTAGGATATTACATGGGAGGTCTATGTGGACCCCGTGTTGCACTGTTATTAGGATAATACATGTAATATTTGCGCTCTATATGGCAGTGGTAATTAGGCACTATATGTGACAGCTATGTGGGCACTTTGTGGCAATGTTTCTTGGGCACAATTCTTTGGGCACTGCATGGCAGTATTATATATGCACTATAGAGATCTCTTATTAGGACACGGTAGGGTGGTATTAGTTTGGCGCTGTGCTGTACTGTCAGAATAATATCTGTAATATTTGGGCTCTATATGGCAGTAATAATTGAGCACTATATATGACCATTATTTAGGCACTGTTACTTTGAACTGCATCATGGCAGTATTATTTGTGTACTACGTAATACTATTATACACAGTGTAAATATTTGGGTTCCGTACTGTACAGTGGTATTATTTTGGCACTATATCCCGGTTTTCCTGGCGCTGCATGGCACTCTTATTTGGGCACTATATGTCAGTTTTCATGGCACTGTTATTTGGAGACTGCATGCCAGTATTATTTGGGTACTATATAGTACTATTATACACAGTATAAATATTTGGGTTCCGTACTGTACAGTGGTATTATTTGGGCACTATATCCCGGTTTTCCTGGCGCTGCATGGCACTCTTATTTGGGCACTATATGTCAGTTTTCATGGCACTGTTAGGGTATGTTCACACGAGGGCGTCCGTTACGGCTGAAATTACGGGGATGTTTCAGCCTGAAAACATCCCCGTAATTTCAGCCGTACCGGCATGTGCAGGCGCTTGAACGCCGCGTCCATTACGGCCGTAATTAGCGCTGCTATTCATTGGAGTCAATGAATAACGGCTCCAATTACGGCCAAAGAAGTGACAGGTCACTTCTTCTACGCGGGCGTCTATTTACGCGCCGTCATTTGACAGCGGCGCGTAAATATACGCCTCGTGTGAACAGACAAACGTCTGCCCATTGCTTTCAATGGGCAGATGTTTGTCAGCGCTATTGAGGCGCTATTTTCAGACGTAATTCGGGGCAAAAACGCCCGAATTACGTCCGTAAATAGGCCGTGTGCACATACCCTTATTTGGAGACTTCATGGTCGTTTTTTCTTCTCCCTCCTTCCAATAAGTGTTTTGTTCCTGATCCTCCACAGACCCTCATCCAGCCGCAGGCAAAATCCCTGATTATTGTCATCAGAGAGCGCCGTGTGTGAAGTGATAGACGCCTCCGGCCAGACGACAGGGGCGATCACGTAGCCGTACAAACCGCTGGATGTGCGCGCACGTAACTAACGTCAAGGTTATTTGAACATAAACCATTTATTCTGCATAAAATCTACCGGCCGATTGACGCGCAGCGATCGCTCATCCAATGTGAACGATACCGAGCGATCAATCACAAGAAATAAACATTGGTATTCGTACATAAAAATGTTAGAAAGAGTCACAAGTCACTTTATCTCTTTGCCTAGAGGATTGTCCAGATACAATTGTAACAAACCCTCAGCGGTAAGTCGTATTAGGTCAAGACAGGTTTTCAACCTCCGGATATAAACAAGAATATTTCAATTCACTGACTGCAAGCAGACATCTTGAAGATGTTGAGGAAATAAAACACAAAGGGCCCCATGCACAAGACCGTAGTTTTTATCTGTAATTACGGATAGTCTGTGGACCCGTTCATTTCTAAAGACCATGGACACCTTTCCGTATATTTTCGGATGTGTTTCCAGGCCGTAGAAATGACACGCAAAATATAGAACATATTCCATTCCTGTCCGCCATTGCGGCACGGACTCACCCATAGAAGTCTATGGACGCGTGCAAAATTGCAGACGGCTTCAATGTGTATCTGTAGCCGCCCATAATTGCGGTATCGCTGTTATGCGACAGCAGGATATTCCCAAAGAAAATGGCGCCTGAACGATCATGTGACCTTTTTCAAAGGGTTGGGACATGTTGGTGACATCATTTGTAGCCTCCCTTTTTTTTTTTGCGGATTTGTAAATGTGGATGTACTACGGACCGTATTTGTAGGTAGCGTGACAGATATGCGGATGACTGCGGATCCGTATTTGCGGACAGTAAAAAAACACTACGGTCGTGTGCATGAAGATTTAGACCACATACACTTAGACCAGACGGTGGCGCGCGCGATGATAAATGTGGCGCAGCTTCCTAGACGCTTTCCTCTTCCTTCCACCAACTCTTGGTTGGCTTCGTTTTCGTCTGGCGCATTATTAGCCACGCCCTCTTTCTCCACACCCCTTTTCTAGACACTTTTTTTAAAGTTTCTAGTTCCTCACCAGGCGATACATTTTAGAGTAATTTAAGAATGGATGTTTGCGCCTCACAAACAAATTAAATTACTCCAAAATTAATTGCGCCAAAATTTAGTGCATTTTTCACACATTCCAGACGCAGACACCGCAGTAAATCTGCCCCGCAGTCTATTAGAAAATTGCAGAAATAGTGATTAAAGGGGTAGTCCCGTCATGACCAGCCCGGTCCTTACACCCTATTAGGGCATATGGACGTCATAGTGGGGGCTCCTCCACAAGGGACCCCCCTCTATGTGCCAGAACGGAAAGCCGCTCTGGCGGACCCGGCGCTTCATTTGAATGGTTGGCATGGGAAAATGTGTTTGGCCGCAGCTTCTCCCGGTGATCGCTGGGACCTTTTTGATAAAGCTTCATTTACATAAAACCGTAAAACCCCTATAAGTGAAGGACAAACCCTGCAGCTAAAACGATTATTCAGACGAGCGTAGAATGCGTCCGTGTGACGGTCGTTAGAACAACGGCTGTCACACGGACGCACGGATTTCAATGGGGCCGTTCACCGGACCGTGTGAAGAATCCGTTGAAAAATAGAACCTGTCCTATTGTCTTGCGGTTTAAAGGATCCCTCCATAGAATCGAGTCTCGGACGTGAAAAACGGACTTCTCCACGTTTTAGTTCCCCTCGTTGTCTGAATAAGACTTAATCTCTAATTACTGGATGGCGTCTTCTCCGTGTACAGACACCATCTGCCGCCGCCGGTTACTGAACCATTTGCTCTGCTGACATAGGAATCACATGTAAACTTTTCCCTAACCTCAGGGGGCCGCAGTTCTCTGCTCGGGCTCTGTCTCCTTTAAGAGCCCAATCTGTGACCGCTCATCTATTCTTTCTTAAAGGGACAGTACAGCTACAGTCCATCTTCTCTTCATTTGCTGTGCAGTTGAATGCAATCTATTGTTCTCTGTTATCAGCCATTTCAGGATAGAGAGATATATTCTTTACAGTATCATCGGTTCAGCAAATAATACATTGTTGCCTTAGTTTGTTAAAGTGTACCCTCCCTAGGCAGCTGTATTTTAGCTGCAGAATTGCCCCCGTACATTGTCCCACTCTTTATAGGTGTATTTCTGTTTGTATCCTGCAGGGGGAGCTGCTGAGTCCGTGTCGCTGTGATGGCTCAGTACGTTGTTCGCACCAGCCCTGTCTGATTAGGTGGATAAGTGAACGAGGGTCCTGGAGCTGTGAGCTGTGTTATTACAAGTATCACGTCATCGCCATAAATACAAAGAATCCTCTTCAGGTAAAGGTAAGTGATCCTGCCGCGGGACTGGCGGTTCTACCATGATTGGTGTTTTGAGTTTTTCACATTATTTTATTTAAAGGGGCTGTTCAGGATTAAAAACATGGCTGTATTCTTCCAAAAACAGCGCCACACCTTTCCATTGGTTTTGTCTGGTATTGCAGCTCAGCCCCTTGGATTTCTAATCTTGCACAACCCCTCTAAATATTATTTTTATTAATCTTAATTTCATTACAGATAGTGAAACACAAATCAGGCGATTAGTTCACTCACCTCTTTTTATTATATTATGTTACGTTGTATTTATTTTACATCATGATAAATTATAACATCAAATATATTCACATAATACCCCTTCTATTATACCATATATTATTTTCTATTTTATATCACATTATATGATTCTATATTATATTGTACCTATTTATGTTTTATTTCTTATTGTACTTTATATCATGCCTTATGTTTTTTTATTATATTATTCCTTTTTATATTATACCACATTATGTTATATTTTTATAATATTTTATATTGCATTGCATCATTCTACTATATTATATATTATACTGTATTGTATTATTATAGTATAACATTTAACATCCGCATCTTTGCATTTCTAGCACTGAAAGTCTTCGAGGTCTAAGGCCAAGTTCACACAGGACGTTTATGCTACATTTTATTTTATTGCTTATTGGTATGTTAGTTAGTAATTATAACATCATATTGTTTTTAGGACCAAAATTCTGTGCATATAAGTATCTTAATATATATTTATAGCAGTCAGAGCACCGTTTTTCTGATACAGAGCGCTAAATGCCCTCCATAGACAGAGAGGAATTCTTAAACCTTTGCCAGTCTTAGTAAATCTGCCCCTTAGAGTCACATGATGAAATTCTGTCTGCCTGCAGCCACCACTAGGGGGAGCTTACTGCATACTGTGGTATTATTGTGTTCAATGTAGAATTATTAGGCAGTGAGCTCCCCCTGGTGGTGGCTGCAGGCAGACATAATGTTATAATGTAACTCTATATCAATGCAGAAGGTTGGACCTATTTAGAAACCATAAAATGGCGCTCTTGTGTGGACATTAGGTTTGAAAATCAGTTTCTGACGTTTTAGTTTAGACGCGTTTCTTATCCACATTCGGACGTTCCTGTGTGGTCCTGGCCTTAGAGCCGGAGGCAGCAACGAGCCCCCCGGCGTTTCTATAGAGCGGGCGGCCTTCCTCCTCTCTTCAGCCATGTCTTCTTCTCTTTCCAGTGGCAAGCCATCTCCCTGACCGTCATTGAGAAAGTTCAGATTGCAGCTGCCATCTTGGGCTCCCTCTTCCTCTTCGCCAGCATCTCCTGGCTCATCTGGTCAACGTTCAGTCCCTCAGCAAAATGGCAGCGTCAGGACCTGCTCTTCCAGATCTGCTATGGGATGTACGGCTTCATGGACATCGTGTGTATAGGTGAGCTGCGCTGGTTATACGGGACAGGGGCTCGAGTTTTCTACTATTGAGTGACAGCTGCAGTCCACAAGATTGCTTACAACTCAATGTCTTCATGTGGACTGCAGCTGTCACTCAATAGTTAAGATCAATCAGTAGCGATACAAAAAGTTCTCGCTGTAGCCCCTTTCGTTAGGGGGGTACAGAATAACAGGCCAGGGCTACACCTAGACTTTTTGTAACGCCACTGATTGACTTTAACTATTGAGTGACAGCTGCCGTCCACATGAAGACATTGAGTTGTAGGCAATCTTGTGGACGGCAGCTGTCACTCAATAGTTAAGATCAATCAGTAGTGCTACAAATAGATCATGGACGGCGAGGCTCGCTAGGTGCTATTAAAGAGGCAGGATAACGGATACAACCTCAGTTTAGAGGGAGGGTCCAGACATTTCTTACTTAAAAGGTGACAACCAGTAATGGACACCATTAGCGCTATTATAGGGTTGTCACCCAGTTTTTCCAGGCTCCTGAGTTTTAATTCTGCCCAGTTATGTAGCAAAATTAATATATAGAAGCCTATCGCTACAGAAAAAAGCAGAGATGTCACATGGGAGGCGGAGAAAGCTGGGTGACAACTCCTGGCCGCCATATTGGTTGTCCATGAACAATGCGATTTTTCATAATGGTTCATGTCCAAATACAGTAAAAAAACGAAATACTTTTTTCCGAGCCTTAAAGGGAACCAGTACCTACGGGATTATTCAATATTCTGGATTATTGGGAAGTCATAAGAAGGACATACAACTTCCTTATAGAGGTAGAGAAGCTTCCAGGGACACAGCCCAAAATAAAAGGCTCATTTAACATCTCCTGTATCTGCTTCTAGTTTTGTGAGGTTTTGGATCCTGTTGCAGCGCTGCGCCTAAAACAAGTTCTGGATCATCAGAATTTCTTATGCCAGATTAAGGGAATTTTACTGTATGCGCATTGTATGCTTCTGTGGCCCCATATTGTAAACTTGTCATTCATACATGAAAATTCTAGTGGTGACTGTCAGAGCTCACGAGATGGACCCGGTGACATCACTGCACCCAGCACAGTGATGTCACTAAATATGAGACACTCAACCAATGAGCTCGCCGAATGTAAAAAGCTATTAGTGTAAGGTATAAAGTCATTCTCTCTAATGACTGGTCAAGGGAATGGCTGTAATGCAGGGCCCCCTCATAAAAATCAGGTATGTGAGCCTCAGTTTCCCGACCATGGGCACTGCACGTCCACCTGACCACTCAGTATTAGGGTATGTTCACACGAGGGCGTCCGTTACGGCTGAAATTACCGCGATGTTTCAGCCTGAAAACATCCCCGTAATTTCAGCCGTATCGGCATGTGCAGGCGCTTGAACGCCGCGTCCATTACGGACGTAATTGGCGCTGCTATTCATTGAAGTCAATGAATAACGGCTCCAATTACGGCCAAAGAAGTGACAGGTCACTTCTTTGACGCGGGCGTCTATTTACGCGCCGTCTTTTGACAGCGGCGCGTAAATTACGCCTCGTGTGAACAGACAAACGTCTGCCCATTGCTTTCAATGGGCAGATGTTTGTCAGCGCTATTGAGGCGCTATTTTCAGACGTAATTCGGGGCAAACACGCCCGAATTACGTCCGTAAATAGGCCGTGTGAACATACCCTAAAAGGGAATGTCCTGGATTAGAAAAACATGGCTGCTTTCTACTAGAAATAGCGCTGCTCTTGTACATGGCTGTGTTTGGTACTGCAGCTCAACCACATTCAGGTGAATTACCAGGCACAGCCCATGGACAAGAGTGGCGCTATTTCTAGTAGGTGGCAGCCATGATTATCTATCGTCCTTGCAACATTTGTATTATTACTGTTCTTTTATGAAGAGAATGGCGCAGGTTTTTATGAAACAAACTTATGGAACATATGACACGGGGAAAATGTATCCCACAAGTGACACTAGTGATAAATGAGGCTTCATCGTAACTTTGCGGCCCATGTCCAAGGCGGTGGTGCCTGAGTCACATGACTCGCGGGCTGAGCAGCTGGAGTGTCGCTCTGTCAATATGCTCGTGTTGTAATTATTTCCCGGTTTGTTGTGTCACCACCGTTCATCGTTACAGATGCCATGTTCCCGGTATCTGCGTCTAGACGGAGTGGAGAGCCGGGGCACTGGAGGAATCAGTGGTTTGTTAATGAGCTGTTAATGATCGGAGCTGGCGCTGCATGAAATGCTTCATCCATTCCACTCACACCAGTTCTGAAGTGTAACCATGAAATAGTAAAAACGTGAGGAAGCTGCAAATAATACGCCACGTCCATGGGGAACCGGGCGGAAGTTTTCTGTATTTGGGAGGTTGTGTGGTCCCCATGGTGACATTCTGAGGGCCGTGTATAAAAAGTATCGAAAAATTTATTTTAGCTGCGATTAAACCAAATCTGCAACATGTTTAACTGCACTTCATAAATTGTTGCAGTTCGAAATGATGGGAGTTCTGTCCCGCCTGCTGTACGTCTGCACTATTATTCCAGTAAATAACTGGTGCAATGTGTTCATACATGATGAAATATACAGAAATGTGGCAAAATGCATTAGCATTCATACTTTTTTTTTTATCCATGTATTATCACAAAGTCTCAACATATTTGTCAAGGTCTGTAGCATATTCAGAGTCCAGTAGTTGTCAAGTAAAAGTTTGGTAGACGGATAAGCAAAAACAGGTTGTAGTTTTTGGCAGGGACGTGGTCAGGAAACAATCCAAGTTTGGTACACAGATAAACGGCAACAGTTTGTAGCATAAAGCAGAGACGTGGTCAGGAAACAATCCAAGTTCGTTTCACAGATATTTGGGAATAGTTATATAAGCGATTGTTTGACAGTGTTGTTGTTTGGGCACTCTATGGTACAGTTACTGTATCTCTACTATTTGGGCACTATACGATACACTAAGTTGGATGGGGCCTTAAGAGAAGGTATTACACAGTGCACCATCCTACGACCAGCTCTAATAATATAATGTATCCCACCATGTCATGGGAGGTCCCTCTCATAATGAGATGCTGTAAAAGTAGGGCAAAGATGTCTTAGAAGTAATCCTATTAATATGTATGAGTATATACAAAGTCAATACAAAGAACTGGAACATGATCATCCCAAAAATTGTACAAAGAATCAGGGGACATTCACAATGTTTGGAGGCGGCTCCATTACCAATATCGGAAAGGATTCTTTACAGTAAGAGCAGTCAAACTATAGAATGCCCGATCCAAAGAGGTAGTAAGGGCAAGAATAATGAAAAAACTTCCCTGTGAAGTAAAATGGCCACAGTTGGCCCTAAAATTTTGCCTTCCTCTGGATCGAACATCTCAGTCAGGGATCGGTTAATCTTCAGAAGCGTAATTATAGGGAGAGCAGAGTTTGCGGTTGCACCCGGGCACTGGAGCTTGAGTGGGCACAAAAGGTCCATCTGCCCCATATGAGACCAGTCCTATAAGTTACGTGTTGATAGTTGAGGACCTGTTAAAGATTTTGCACTGGGGCCCAGGAGCTTCAAGTTACGTCTATGCTGAACTTGACAGATGAGTGTCTTTTTTCTGTAACTATGTATCAGTGCATTATACTAAGTATCAATGCATATTATTGTATCTCGTCATTCATTAGGAGCACGACTAATGGAAGCCCGAGGGGCATGATGCTTGCAGGAGCACAGCAGAGTAATAGGTGGGGTCCCAATGGTCCGACCCCACATGAACCAGGTCTCCAACAGATTCCGAGCGTCTCTCTAGCTGCTCGGTGGGTGCCTCCATTCCTGTCGCTTTCAGGATCTGCGGAGCTGCTAATCTTGTGGGGTCTAGACTGTGGGTTTATGTGACGAGCTGGGGGTGCTCTTGTCTCCTCTCGCTCCTTCCATTGCATGAAATGCGTCAGCCGATGACTCCCCGCTCCAACGCTTTTCTTTTTCACTTTTTTTCTGCCAGAGAAGAAGTTATAGAGCAGAAAAGTTCTGGTGCGTCACCACACGCCCCGAGCCATAATAATTCCTCTTCCAAAAATGGGCAGCGGCCCCTGAGCAGCGCTATTATAACCATCGTTCAGAAGCCCCCGCAGCCGGTAATGTCTTCACTAGTAAATGAGACAGAGAGCGCCATAAAAATCATCACAAATCTTATAAATTTGCTGTTTTTTTTGTTTTTTTTAACGTCATTCCATCTGCATGAGAAAGGAACAGCAGGAAGCGCAGCAATTACTCATCGGAATGATCCCCCACCATCGGAAATTTACTGCTGGAGCGTTTCTGGTTGGCGAGCAAAGGACGAAAACTGAACCGGCAAATCAATGCGCTCTTAAAACCAATCAGACGCCGCCGCGTTTTATGATCTATTTTTTTAGGGTTTTATAGGAGACTGAGCAGAATTAATAGGTGTAACGGCTTTCTCACCCATTATATCAGCCAGTGTTACTACGCAAATGAATGACGGATTCCGAGGTTGTAATGTTCGCCGCCGGCTGGCGCTCCGGTCTCGCTCGCGTGATGTGCGATCGTAAAGCCGCTGCCGTTGGCTCGCTGCCGTCCCTCTCATTATGTAGATTGCAGTCTCTCCTAGGCACGGCCTCACATCTCTCTGATCCTGACAGATGGTAATGACAGACAATTATTTACTGGAGTCTGTTTTTGGTTGTTCTGCGGTTTTCACTGTTGTGCAGTGGATTCAGCGGAAGAAGAAACTCCACAATTATTTCTATATCAGCAAAAAACATGTTCACAAGCGCCACAATTCATGATGACGAACATGGAGCAGACAGTATCACACATGATAGGATTAGATACACAGCTCAGCAGACAGTATCACACATGATAGGATTAGATACACAGCTCAGCAGACAGTATCACACATGATAGGATTAGATACAGAGCTCAGCAGACAGTATCACACATGATAGGATTAGATACATAGCTCAGCAGACAGTATCACACATGATAGGATTAGATACACAGGCTCAGCAGACAGTATCACACATGATAGGATTAGATAAACAGCTCAGCAGACAGTATCACACATGATAGGATTAGATACACAGCTCAGCAGACAGTATCACACATGATAGGATTAGATACAGTGGCTCAGCAGACAGTATCACACATGATAGGATTAGATCCAGTGGCTCAGCAGACAGTATCACACATGATAGGATTAGATACAGGAGCTCAGCAGACAGTATCACACATGATAGGATTAGATACACAGCTCAGCAGACCGTATCACACATTATAGGATTAGATCCAGTGGCTCAGCAGACAGTATCACACATGATAGGATTAGATACACAGCTCAGCAGACAGTATCACACATGATAGGATTAGATACACAGCTCAGCAGACAGTATCACACATGATAGGATTAGATACACAGCTCAGCAGACAGTATCACACATGATAGGATTAGATCCAGTGGCTCAGCGGACAGTATCACACATGATAGGATTAGATACACAGCTCAGCAGACAGTATCACACATGATAGGATTAGATACAGCAGCTCATCAGACAGTATCACACATGATAGGATTAGATACACAGCTCAGCAGACAGTATCACACATGATAGGATTAGATACACAGCTCAGCAGACAGTATCACACATGATAGGATTAGATACATTGGCTCAGCAGAAAGTATCACACATGATAGGATTAGATACAGTGGCTCAGCAGACAGTATCACACGTGATAGGATTAGATACACCAGCACAGCAGACAGTATCACACATGAAAGGATTAGATACAGTGGCTCAGCAGACAGTATCACACATGATAGGATTAGATACACAGCTCAGCAGACAGTATCACACATGATAGGATTAGATACACAGCTCAGCAGACAGTATCACACATGATAGGATTAGATACATTGGCTCAGCAGAAAGTATCACACATGATAGGATTAGATACAGTGGCTCAGCAGACAGTATCACTCGTGATAGGATTAGATACACGGCTCAGCAGACAGTATCACACATGATAGGATTAGATATAGCAGCTCAGCAGACAGTATCACACATGATAGGATTAGATACAGTGGCTCAGCAGACAGTATCACTCGTGATAGGATTAGATACACAGCTCAGCAGACAGTATCACACATGATAGGATTAGATATAGCAGCTCAGCAGACAGTATCACACATGATAGGATTAGATACAGTGGCTCAGCAGACAGTATCACACATGATAGGATTAGATACAGTGGCTCAGCAGACAGTATCACACATGATAGGATTAGATACACCAGCACAGCAGACAGTATCACACATGATAGGATTAGATACACTGGCTCAGCAGACAGTATCACACGTGATAGGATTAGATACACGGCTCAGCAGACAGTATCACACATGATAGTTTTGGATACAGCAGCTCATCAGACAGTATCACACATGATAGGATTAGATACAGTGGCTCAGCAGACAGTATCACACATGATAGGATTAGATACACCAGCACAGCAGACAGTATCACACATGATAGGATTAGATACACTGGCTCAGCAGACAGTATCACACGTGATAGGATTAGATACACGGCTCAGCAGACAGTATCACACATGATAGTTTTGGATACAGCAGCTCATCAGACAGTATCACACATGATAGGATTAGATACAGCGACTCCCACACAATCTCGAGTGCAGACCCCCACCCTGATCACATTGCACCGACGGAGCGGAGAGAGAACAACTCTGCTGTAAGAGCGGCGTGTAGCGACATTCATATGGTGACGGCTCTGTCAAGCGCCTCGTGTCAGTGACATCCTGCTCGGCTGCTGACAGCTCCTTATAGACACGTTAGCAGCCAATTCCATATTAACCACCAGGATCGATGAGAAAGACGCAGCACAAAGATCTCCGCACTCATCCAAGAGGGGAGACGCAACCTATAAAGACCGCAGCGGAAAATCCTGCAACTTTCTATATACTTTTGTCTCATTTCTCACCATTTTCAAGATATCTGCTTGCTGAATAGAACGTTCTCTTTTACAGAAACTGTCTGAAAACCTGTACAGTACATACTTTTCACAGCTGAGGGATCGGTACAATTGTATCCAGTGTAGACAATCCTATGTGAGCTGGCAATGAACTGGGACTTTGTGGCTTACAATGTACAGGGGGTACAATGGCTGGTAGTATACTGGGTACTCTATGGCTGACAATGTACGGGGCGCACTATAGCTGGCAATGTACTAGGCACACTATGGTTGGTAGTATACCAGGCACACTATGGCTGGCAATGTACTGGGCGCACTATGGCTGTAAATTTACTGGGCGCACTATGGCTGGCAATGTACTGGGCGCACTATGGCTGGCAATGTACTGGGTGCACTATCGCTGTCAATGTACTGGGCGCACTACGGCTGGCAATGTACTGGGCGCACTATGGCTGGCAATGTACTGGGCGCACTACGGCTGGCAATGTACTGGGCGCACTATGGCTGGCAATGTACTGGGCGCACTATGGCTGGCAATGTACTGGGCGCACTATGGCTGGCAATGTACTGGGCGCACTATGACTGGCAATGTACTGGGCGCACTACGGCTGGCAATGTACTGGGCGCACTATGGCTGGCAATGTACTGGGCGCACTATGGCTGGCAATGTACTAGGCACACTATGGCTGGCTTTGTACTGGGCACACGGTAGCTGACAATGTACTGGGCACACTATGGCTGGCTTTGTACTGGGCACACGGTAGCTGACAATGTACTGGGCACACTGTAGCTGGCAATGTACTGGGCGCACTATAGCTGGCAATGTACTGGGCACACTATGGCTGGCAATGTACTGGGCACACTATGGCTGGCAATGTACTGGGCACACTATGACTAGCAGAGTACTGGGCACACTATAGCTGGAAATGAACTGGGCACACTATAGCGGTCAATGCATTAGGTGCACTATGGCTGGCAATGTACTGGTCACACCATGGCTGGCAATGTACTGGGCGCATTATGGCTGGCAATGTACTGGGCACACTATACCTGGCAATGTACTGGGCGCACTATACCTGGCAATGTACTGGGCACACTATGGTTGGTGGTATACCGGGCGCGCTATGGCTGGCAATGTACTGGGCGCACTATACCTGGCAATGTACAGGGCGCACTATACCTGGCAATGTACAGGGCACACTATGCTTGGTAGTATACGGGGCGCACTATGGCTGGCAATGTACTGGGCGCACTATGGCTGGCAATTTACTGAGCACACTATAGCTGGCAATGTACTGGGCGCACTATGGCTGGCAATGTACTGGGCGCACTATGGCTGGCAATTTACTGGGCGCACTATTCCTGGCAATGTACTAGGCGCTTATGGCTGGAAATGTACTGGGCACACTATGGTTGGTGGTATACCGGGCGCGCTATGGCTGGCAATGTACTGGGCGCACTATACCTGGCAATGTACTGGGCACACTATGGTTGGTAGTATACGGGGTGCACTGTGGCTGGCAATGTACTGGGCGCACTATGGCTGGCAATTTACTGAGCACACTATAGCTGGCAATGTACTGGGCGCACTATGGCTGGCAATGTACTGGGCGCACTATGGCTGGCAATGTACTGGGCGCACTATGGCTGGCAATTTACTGAGCACACTATAGCTGGCAATGTACTGGGCGCACTATGGCTGGCAATGTACTGGGCGCACTATGGCTGGCAATGTACTGGGCGCATTATGGCTGGCAATGTACTGGGCACACTATGGTTGGTGGTATACCGGGCGCGCTATGGCTGGCAATGTACTGGGCGCACTATACCTGGCAATGTACTGGGCACACTATGGTTGGTAGTATACGGGGCGCACTATGGCTGGCAATGTACTGTGCGCACTATGGCTGGCAATTTACTGAGCACACTATAGCTGGCAATGTACTTGGCGCACTATGGCTGGCAATGTACTGGGCGCACTATGGCTGGCAATTTACTGGGCGCACTATGGCTGGCAATGTACTGGGCGCACTATGGCTGGAAATGTACTGGGCGCACTATGGCTGGCAATGTACTGGGCGCACTATGGCTGGCAATGTACTGGGCGCACTATGGCTGGCAATGTACTGGGCGCACTATGGCTGGCAATGTACTGGGCGCACTATGGCTGGCAATGTACTGGGCGCACTACGGCTGGCAATGTACTGGGCGCACTATGGCTGGCAATGTACTGGGCGCACTATGGCTGGCAATGTACTGGGCACACTATGGCTGGCTTTGTACTGGGCACACGGTAGCTGACAATGTACTGGGCACACTATGGCTGGCTTTGTACTGGGCACACGGTAGCTGACAATGTACTGGGCACACTGTAGCTGGCAATGTACTGGGCGCACTATAGCTGGCAATGTACTGGGCACACTATGGCTGGCAATGTACTGGGCACACTATGGCTGGCAATGTACTGGGCACACTATGACTAGCAGAGTACTGGGCACACTATAGCTGGAAATGAACTGGGCACACTATAGCGGTCAATGCATTAGGTGCACTATGGCTGGCAATGTACTGGTCACACCATGGCTGGCAATGTACTGGGCGCATTATGGCTGGCAATGTACTGGGCACACTATACCTGGCAATGTACTGGGCGCACTATACCTGGCAATGTACTGTGCACACTATGGTTGGTGGTATACCGGGCGCGCTATGGCTGGCAATGTACTGGGCGCACTATACCTGGCAATGTACAGGGCGCACTATACCTGGCAATGTACAGGGCACACTATGCTTGGTAGTATACGGGGCGCACTATGGCTGGCAATGTACTGGGCGCACTATGGCTGGCAATGTACTGGGCGCACTATGGCTGGCAATTTACTGAGCGCACTATGGCTGGCAATGTACTGGGCGCACTATGGCTGGCAATTTACTGGGCGCACTATTCCTGGCAATGTACTAGGCGCTTATGGCTGGAAATGTACTGGGCACACTATGGTTGGTGGTATACCGGGCGCGCTATGGCTGGCAATGTACTGGGCGCACTATACCTGGCAATGTACTGGGCACACTATGGTTGGTAGTATACGGGGTGCACTGTGGCTGGCAATGTACTGGGCGCACTATGGCTGGCAATTTACTGAGCACACTATAGCTGGCAATGTACTGGGCGCACTATGGCTGGCAATGTACTGGGCGCACTATGGCTGGCAATGTACTGGGCGCACTATGGCTGGCAATTTACTGAGCACACTATAGCTGGCAATGTACTGGGCGCACTATGGCTGGCAATGTACTGGGCGCACTATGGCTGGCAATGTACTGGGCGCATTATGGCTGGCAATGTACTGGGCACACTATGGTTGGTGGTATACCGGGCGCGCTATGGCTGGCAATGTACTGGGCGCACTATACCTGGCAATGTACTGGGCACACTATGGTTGGTAGTATACGGGGCGCACTATGGCTGGCAATGTACTGTGCGCACTATGGCTGGCAATTTACTGAGCACACTATAGCTGGCAATGTACTTGGCGCACTATGGCTGGCAATGTACTGGGCGCACTATGGCTGGCAATTTACTGGGCGCACTATGGCTGGCAATGTACTGGGCGCACTATGGCTGGAAATGTACTGGGCGCACTATGGCTGGCAATGTACTGGGCGCACTATGGCTGGCAATGTACTGGGCGCACTATGGCTGGCAATGTACTGGGCGCACTATGGCTGGCAATGTACTGGGCGCACTATAGCTGGCAATGTACTGGGCGCACTATGGCTGGCAATGTACTGGGCGCACTATGGCTGGCAATGTACTGGGCGCACTATGGCTGGCAATTTACTGGGCGCACTATGGCTGGCAATTTACTGGGCGCACTATGGCTGGCAATGTACTGGGCACACTATGGCTGGCAATGTACTGGGCGCACTATGGCTGGCAATGTACTGTTTGATAATGGCTGGCAATGTACTGGGCGCACTATAGCTGGCAATGTACTGGGCGCATTATGGCTGGCAATGTACTGGGCGCACTATAGCTGGCAATGTACTGGGCGCATTATGGCTGGCAATGTACTGGTTATACCAGCATGCTCCATATCACTCATCATACAAAGGGCGAGAAATTGCCAGACCTCAGAGACCAATATTGTTGATAAAGTCTTAGGGTTTGTGCACACACACTAATTACGTCCGTAATTGACGGACGTATTTCGGCCGCAAGTCCCGGACCGAACACAGTTCAAGGAGCCGGGCTCCTAGCATCATACTTATGTACGACGCTAGAAGTCCCTGCCTCGCTGCAGGACAACTGTCCCGTACTGTAAACATGATTACACTACGGGACAGTTGTCCTGCAGCGAGGCAGGGACTCCTAGCATCGTACATAAGTATGATGCTAGGAGCCCGGCTCCCTGCACTGTGTTCGGTCCGGGACTTGCGGCCGAAATACGTCCGTCAATTACGGACGTAATTAGTGTGTGTGCACAAACCCTAACCTTACTGTCACTGCTCCTCATTTATTGCCTTAATACAGCTCCATAATCCTCTCCTACCGTCTCATCACCATCCTCTCCCTCATCCTTCATCTGTGCAGATATGATCAATGCTTTCTGATGTCATGTTTGTTACTTCTACTCAATGTGTGAGAAGATTACACACAAAACACCTTCCACGGCCCCATATACTGTACATATATAATTATATACAGAAGATACCCAGGTTATACCAGCATGCTCCATATCACTATATACAAGAAGATGTATAACTTATACCAGCTGTACATATATAATTATATACAGAAGATACCCAGGTTATACAAGCATGCTCCATATCACTATATACAAGAAGATGCATAACTTATACCAGCTGTACATATATAATTATATACAGAAGATACCCAGGTTATACCAGCATGCTCCATATCTCTATATACAAGAAGATGTATAACTTATACCAGCTGTACATATACAATTATATACAGAAGATACCCAGGTTATACCAGCATGCTCCATATCACTATATACAAGAAGATGTATAACTTATACCAGCTGTACATATACAATTATATACAGAAGATACCCAGGTTATACCAGCATGCTCCATATCACTATATACAAGAAGATGTATAACTTATACCAGCTGTACATATACAATTATATACAGAAGATACCCAGGTTATACCAGCATGCTCCATATCACTATATACAAGAAGATATATAACTTATACCAGCTGTACATATATAATTATATACAGGAGATACCCAGGTTATACCAGCATGCTCCATATCACTATATACAGGAAGATATATAACTTATACCAGCTGTACATATATAATTATATACAGGAGATACCCAGGTTATACCAGCATGCTCCATATCACTATATACAAGAAGATGTATAACTTATACCAGCTGTACATATATAATTATATACAGAAGATACCCAGGTTATACCAGCATGCTTCATATCACTATATACAAGACGATGTATAACTTATACCAGCTGTACATATATAATTATATACAGAAGATACCCAGGTTATACCAGCATGCTCCATATCACTATATACAAGAAGATGTATAACTTATACCAGCTGTACATATATAATTATATACAGAAGATACCCAGGTTATACCAGCATGCTCCATATCACTATATACAAGAAGATGTATAACTTATACCAGCTGTACATATATAATTACATACAGAAGATACCCAGGTTATACCAGCATGCTCCATATCACTATATACAAGAAGATGTATAACTTATACCAGCTGTACATATATAATTATATACAGAAGATACCCGGGTTATACCAGCATGCTTCATATCACTATATACAGGAAGATGTGTAACTTATACCAGGTGTACATATATGATTATATACAGAAGATACCCAGGTTATACCAGCATGCTCCATATCACTATATACAAGAAGATGTGTAACTTATACCAGCTGTACATATATATGTATATATAGAAGATACCCAGATTATACCAGCATGCTCCATATCACTATATACAAGAAGATGTATAACTTATACCAGCAGTACAAATATAATTATATACAGAAGATACCCAGGTTATACCAGTTGTACATATATAATTATATACAGAAGATACCCAGGTTATACCAGCATGCTCCATATCACTATATACAAGAAGATGTATAACTTATACCAGCTGTACATATATAATTATATACAGAAGATACCCGGGTTATACCAGCATGCTTCATATCACTATATACAGGAAGATGTGTAACTTATACCAGCTGTACATATATAATTATATACAGAAGATACCCAGGTTATACCAGCATGCTCCATATCACTATATACAAGAAGATGTGTAACTTATTCCAGCTGTACATATATAATTATATACAGAATATACCCAGGTTATACCAGCATGCTCCATATCACTATATACAAGAAGATGTATAACTTATACCAGCTGTACATATATAATTATATACAGAAGATACCCAGGTTATACCAGCATGCTCCATATCACTATATACAAGATGATGTATAACTTATACCAGCTGTACATATATAATTATATACAGGAGATACCCAGGTTATACCAGCATGCTCCATATCACTATATACAAGAAGATGTATAACTTATACCAGCTGTACATATATAATTATATACAGGAGATACCCGGGTTATACCAGCATGCTCCATATTACCATATACAAGAAGATGTATAACTTATACCAGCTGTACATATATAATTATATACAGATGATGCCCAGGTTATACCAGCATGCTCCATATCACTATATACAAGAAGATATATAACTTATACCAGCTGTACATATATAATTATATACAGAAGATACCCAGGTTATACCAGCATGCTCCAGATCACTATATACAAGAAGATGTATAACTTATACCAGCTGTACATATATAATTATATACAGAAGATACCCAGGTTATACCAGCATGCTCCATATCACTATATACAAGAAGATGTATAACTTATACCAGCTGTACATATATAATTATACACAGAATATACCCAGGTTATACCAGCATGCTCCATATCACTATATACAGGAAGATGTATAACTTATACCAGCTGTACATATATAATTATATACAGAAGATACCCAGGTTATACCAGCCTGCTCCATATCACTATATACAAGAAGATGTATAACTTATACCAGCTGTACATATATAATTATATACAGAAGATACCCAGGTTATACCAGCATGCTCCATATCACTATATACAAGAAGATGTATAACTTATACCAGCTGTACATATATAATTATATACAGGAGATACCCAGGTTATACCAGCACGCTCCATATCACTATATACAGGAAGATGTATAACTTATACCAGCTGTACATATATAATTATATACAGAATATACCCAGGTTATACCAGCATGCTCCATATCACTATATACAGGAATATGTATAACTTATACCAGCTGTACATATATAATTATATACAGAAGATACCCAGGTTATACCGGCATGCTCCATATCACTATATACAAGAAGATGTATAACTTATACCAGCTGTACATATATAATTTCTTGACTGTAATGAACCTTTATGAATTTCCTTGTATTGCGCTATATAGAAGAGACTCGGTGTGTGATTTGATCTTTCCATCTTCTGCTCTAATTACATTTGCCTCCTGCCAGACATGAAACCATCACATCTTTGTCCAAAACATCTGTACGCTTCAATCACTTTTATCCAAATTAATGCCATTCACATGCAGATCAGGCTCGCTCGGTGCGTACAATAACCCGGCAAGCTCAAAGACTTTCTGCAGGATCAAATCCCAAACTGCTGGTCTATAGCAAGGAGCGAGGGCAGGAAGCCAGAGACCAACACACAAGTCGCAGAGGTCTTATAATGGAGGACCCCGCCTGCCTGGACTTCAAAACCGAAGATCATTCTCCAGCTGCTCAGCGGCCGAGTCCTGCGCCGGGCTGAAGTGATGCGTCTCGAGCTGGCGAAGAGACAGATGTTGATAGCTCAATAGCGGAGGGTCGTGTAGAGGGGAAGAGGCTGCAGGTGCATCCGGATAGCTTTATGTGAATCACTGTCAGCAAGCTGGCTCTTAACAAGCCTTCAAGTCAATTTCCACCCTTGCACATTATTTTGTTGTGTTTTTCTAAAGAGATCCAAAATTCTGTTCTGAATAATTTCTTAATGTATCAGAGATCAGTTGTGCTCCAAATCCCCTGCAAAGACATTGAGTTAAATGATACAATTCTGACTGCCTACAGTCACCACTAGGGGGAGCTTACCGAATACCATTTATACATTAAACTCAATAATAAAAAATGTATGCAGCAAGATCCTCCTAGTGGTGACTGCTGGCAACCAGAATTGTTTCATATAGCACCATGTCTATATGTGGGATTTGGAAACATATAGAGCTATGAAGATGTATTAAAGAAATGAGTCAGCACAGAATGTTAAACCTTAACATGATGTTATAATGTGGAGAATCAATCTAAGGTGTATTTCTAAGAATCAGTTTACAGTTCAATTAATATGCAAGTACATTGCAATAACTTATCTTGTACTGATGCTGTGTTACATCCTGTATTATACTCCAGAGCTGCACTCACTATTCTGCTGGTGGAGTCACTGTGTACATACATTACATTACTTATGCTGTACTGATCCTAAATTACATCCTGTATTATACTCCAGAGCTGCACTCACTATTCTGCTGGTGGGGTCACTGTGTACATACATTACTTATCCTGTACTGATCCAGAGTTACATACACCAGAGCTGCGCACACTATTCTGCTGGTGGAGTCACTGTGTACATACATTACATTACTTATCCTGTACTGATCCGGAGTTACATCCTGTATTATACTCCAGAGCTGCACTCACTATTCTGCTGGTGGAGTCACTGTGTTCATACATTACATTACTTATCCTGTACTGATCCTGAGTTATATCCTGTATTATACTCCAGAGCTGCACTCACTATTCTACTGGTGGAGTCACTATGTACATACATTACATTACTTATCCTGTACTGATCCTGAGTTATATCCTGTATTATACTCCAGAGCTGCACTCGCTATTCTGCTGGTGGAGTCACTGTGTACATACATTTCATTACTAATCCTGTACTGATACTGAGTTACATTCTGTATTATACTCCAGAGCTGCACTCACTATTCTGCTGGTGGAGTCACTCTGTACATACATTACATTACTTATCCTGTACTGATCCTGAGTTATATCCTGTATTATACTCCAGAGCTGCACTCACTATTCTGCTGGTGGAGTCACTGTGTACATACATTACATTACTTATCCTGTACTGATCCTGAGTTATATCCTGTATTATACTCCAGAGCTGCACTCACTATTCTGCTGGTGGAGTCACTGTGTACATACATTACATTACTTATCCTGTACTGATCCTGAGTTATATCCTATATTATACTCCAGAGCTGCACTCACTATTCTGCTGGTGTAGTCACTGTGTACATACATTACATTACTTATCCTGTACTGATCCTGAGTTATATCCTGTATCTCTTTATTTTATATAAATTTACAAAACATAAACTGAAAAACAAATACATAACTAATTCCATATAACCAAAAAGTCACAACCCAATTCTTATAAACAAATTTTCTTATATACATCTCTGTATATGAGAAGAGAAAACGATACCAGACCCGGCCACATACACCCCACTCTTATATACTTACATCTACACTTCATCCGAAGCTAAACAATAACTAGAATATATACAAACATCATATAAACGTAATCCAAAGTACTAACAGAAAATCCCCCGACCCGCGTCAACCAAGGGCCTAAAGAAACAACATAATAATGATGATAATAATAATAAAACAACAACATAATAATAATAAAATAATAATAATAATAACCCCAAAAATCCCAAATATAATAATACTAATCCCAATTTTTTTTTTTTTTTTTTATATATATATATTTTTTAATCACACTATACACATCCTGACTTTCCCTAACCTTACCCTTCTTACCTAAACTCCACCACCCCAGCCAGCATCTCGCCTCATGTCCTCTCACGTCCGCATAGTCCAGATGCTGGCCCCCACCACCACACCCAACACCCCAGCCCAGCCCCCCGCCCCATGTCCTCCCATGTCCGCATAGTCCGGGGCTGGGTCAGGCAAACCCCCCCCCCCCGACCCCCTCCCAACCTATCTATTAACCCCCTTAAGTCTATCCCTATTCTAACAACATTTCTACATTATAATACAATACACGTCACCAACCTGTCCAAATACCAAACCATATACAAAATACACCGTACCCGAAAGCACCAAGTTCGGTCGCTTGTAAACCTTTTTCCTGCCATTTCAATCCTAAACAAAACAAAAATCTTCCAGTGCTTACCTAGCCCATCACCAGATAGAGAGAAGGGAAAGCCCCCCCCAGCTCCCCCCCAGAGGCCAAGGTACCACGTCCACCGCTGCACCCTCCCTATCGCTTGCCCTATCTCCTTACCCTATTACTAACCCTTTCTTGACCCTATTGAAAGCTGACCCTATGCTGACCCTCACCTTTCCCTTATTCCGAGTCCTATCGCTATATTTTTTATTGGTGCCTCAGCGGAACGCAGACCCCCACCTCCAGTTGAGCACCGGTGACGACTCCCCCTCCCTCATGAAGGCAGACACATTAAGGCACCCAAAAGGAAAAGCCCCTCCAAAGACGAGAGGCTTTGGATGCTCCCAATCTGCCAACCTCCAAAGAATGCACCTTCACCAGGTCACCCATGATATTGCTAACAACCTCATCCACTAGGAGGATTTTCTTCTGGGTAGAAACTAGACATCGTGCATTCCACATAAAGTGCCTGACCACTATACTGACTAGAAACAAGGTGCAATGGTCCCTACCACCGAGGTCTCCGAACACTCCATAGGCCCACCCAGCATAGGAGAGGCTGGTTAGGCCTGGCCAACCAATGGAGGCTCCCACCCTTTTGTATACCTCTGTATTGAAAGGGCAATGAAGCAGGAAATGCTCCATGCTTTCCAGCACTCCGCCACACTCCTCCCGGGGGCAATCCCGATCATCAGAGCTTCTGCACTTTAGATTGTCCCTCACATACAGTCTCCCATGGAAGCAACGCCAAGCCAGATCCCAAAACTTCTGGGGAATCCTCGCTGAATTTAAAAGTTTTAATCCCACCCCGAGGTCACTACTTGGGCAGTCTTTGAGCGCCAGGGGCTTCTGGAAGTGGGTCATCAGGACCCTCCTGTCAAGAAATTTTCTCGACATGGTCCTGATCTCCCACACCTCCAGACCCCACCGGCGAACAATCTTCAGCGCCAGGGTGGCATAAGCCGGGAGATGTCCGTGAGGTGTACGCAGGTCTTTCACGTGCCCTCCTCTCTCCCATTCCTGGAAGAAAGGCCGAAACCACCCCCTGCAGGAGGATATCCACCAAGGAGCCCTCTCTTGCCAGAGGTTTGCCAGGTTGATCTTAACAAAGGTGTTCACTAGGAACACCACCGGGTTAACCATACCTAACCCGCCTAGTGTCCTTGGTAGGTAAGTAACCTCCCTCTTGATTAGGTTGAGCCTGTTCCCCCATAACAGCTGGAAGAACAGGCTATAGACCCGAGTCCAGAGAGGTTCTGGCAAGATGCACACACTGCCCAGGTAAAGCAACATGGGCACCAGGTAGGCCTTGGCCAAGTGAACCCTTTCCCTCAGGGTTAAGGACCAACCCTTCCATTGGTCGACCTTCTGGGCAACTAGATTCAGCCTATCCTCCCAGTTCTTCTTGGGGTAATCACCCGGGCCAAATTCGACTCCTAAGATCTTAGCAGACCCCTGAGGCTCTGGAAGGGTGTCCGGGAGATCAAAACCAGGATCTCCTCCTCCCAGCCAGAGACTTTTGCACTTATCCCGGTTGATCTTGGACCCAGATGCCAATGAGTAACGCTCCACTTCCGACATCACCCACTCTGCCTCCCCTCTCGAGGAGACAAAAATGGAGACGTCGTCTGCGTACGCAACCACCCTCTGAGTGGCCTCCGGCCCCTCCAGGCCGGCCCCGACTCCCGCCAATGGCCCACGATCGATCCTTTTAAGAAAAGGATCAATTGCGAACGCATATAGCAAAGGGCTCAAGGGACAACCCTGGCGGACACCAGACCCAACCTCAAAGGGGGTTCCAACCCAACCGTTCACCAGCGCAAAAGTCTCAGCCCCAGTGTATAAGGTCTGTAGCCAATTGACAAACCCCCCCGGTAGGCCGTACCTCAGAAGGACCGACCAGAGGTACTCGTGGTCCACCCGGTCAAAAGCCTTGGCCTGGTCCAAGGACAGGATGTACCCCTCCCACCGACCAGAATTTCCCTGCTCCACTGCCTCTCTGACACTGAGGACAGCACTAAATGTGCTGCGGCCTGGAACAGAGCAATGCTGGACCGGCGAAAGGAGCCGGGATGCAAACTTCACCAGCCGATTAAACAGCACCTTTGCGAGAACCTTTCTGTCCGTATTGAGCAGCGCTATGGGACGCCAATTCTCAATACGGGTCGAGTCTTTACCCTTCGATAAAACGATCAAGGCCGACCTCCTCATTGACATTGGCAAAGTACCCGAGGAAAGGCACTCATTAAACACCTCAGTCAAGAGGGGAACTAGGGTTCCTTTAAAAGTCTTATAAAACTCGGATGTTAAGCCATCCGGCCCTGGCGATTTTTTGAGGGCAAGCCCATCAATCGCCAATCCCACTTCCTCTTCCTTGATCGAATCTATCAAAACACCGAGAGAGGGGTCTACCCCTGGCTCAGGGATGGTTTCAGCCAGGAAAGCCGACATCTCGTCTCGGTTTGGATCTTGCTTCCCCAAGAGGTGCGAGTAGAAGGATCTGACGACCTCCAAGATCCCTGATTTGGATCTCTTCAGAGATCCTGTACTATCAATCAGTCCTGTCACAACCTTACGACTCACTGACATCTTACAGTTCCTGTAGGGGTCGGGCGAGCGGTACCTCCCGAAATCCCTCTCAAGAACTAAAGATGTGTGCCTATCATACTGACACCTCCTGAGCAAAGCTTTCACCACGGAGATCTCCTCCCCACTACCCCCGGTTGAGACCAGATGTTCGAGTTTCCTCCTCAGTTCCTGATATAGGCGGTACCTACTCATGGACCTGAGGCTCGAGAGCCTGCGGAAAAATCCTGCCACCCGGACTTTAAACAACTCCCACCACTCAGACTTAGTACCACTGAGATCCAACAAAGGTACCTGGCTCTGAAGAAAATCCTCAAAGGACTGTCTTATCTCCGCTTCTTCCAAGAGAGTAGAATTCAGCCTCCATATACCTCTTCCCATCTGGAGGGACTCTGCAATGTTCAAAGAGAAAATAATCATACAGTGATCGGAGAACTCCACCTCAACAACGGACACTGGTGAAGAGATGGCTTCCTCCTTCAAAAAAAACCTGTCTATCCTAGACCTACAACTACCTCTACGATAGGTGAAACCCGAGTGGCCTGGGGTATGCCTGATGTGGATATCCACCAGGCGAGCATCGCTAACTATATTTTTTAATGCTACACTATCGTAGGTCAATTTTTTATCTCCGGAACCTCCTCTATCTCGGGGTCTCATGACAGTATTGAAGTCCCCTCCAAAGATAACTTGTCGACCTGAAAAAAGGAAAGGCTTAATCCTCATGAAGAGACTTTTACGGTCCCATTTGCTCTGGGGTCCGTATATATTGATTAGTCTTAATTCCTGTCCCCTCATGAGGACATCTAAGATCAAGCACCTCCCCATTTCTAACTCAATCATCCGTCGGCATGTTACCGGTGCGGTGAAAAGGACCGCCACTCCGCTATAGGGCTCAGCCGCAAGAGACCAGTAGGAGGGCCCGCGTCGCCACTCCCTCCTAGATTTAACGACGTCTGCCAAAAGTGACAGCCTGGTCTCCTGCAAAAACAAAATGTCGGCTTCAACTCGGCCAAGAAAATCAAAGGCTGCAAATCTCGCCCTATCTGACTTAATGCTGGCAACGTTAATTGATGCCAGCGTCAACGGAGTGGGTGCCGCCATCATGGATGTTTGAGTTAGACGGCTTTCTTCTTCCCACCCCCCCCTCTATCTGATGAGGACCCCCCTTCTTTGCCTCGCTTCTTGCAAACTGAGGAGTCCATATTCACCACCCTATTCCCATCTTCATCCCCAAGTACCGGGTCAACCTCCCCCTCTGGGGGCAACGGCCCCTGCAGCAGGGGAGGCTCAACGACTCTAGGGTGCCCTACCATGCCCTCCCTCTTAGTATGAGAGGCTGGAATGTCCACGAGAGCATGGTATCGATCAGTAGAGCGCACCAGGGGGGTACAGGATTTACCTTCCTGGGCCAGGGCGGGGCCAGATGTATTTGGCCCTTGGGTTTTGCCCGGTGTCCCTTTTGCTGTAGGCTGAGTCCGCTCTTCCTCTCCCACACTTTCATAGTGGGAGGACTGAGAGTCCTCAGCCCTCTGCTCCCTTTGGATCCTCCTCATCTCCCCATTCAATTCGGCCTCGCCAGGGGCATCAGATTCAGGGGGGGCATCCAGATCCGAATCAGAGGTTGTCCCAGTTTCCTGGAGCGCCCTCCAAATCCTCTCCTTCCTTCGCTTCTCCGCCCTTCTCTGGCGAGAAGGGGGACCCTTCTTTGCATTCTTCCCTTGCCCCTGTGCCCCATCGTCCCTGCCCGCACCCTCACCCACGGAGGCCTCCCTCCTTTCATCCTCCGCAGGTTTGGAACAAGCATTGACAACAGAGCGAGGACACCGACTGAACGGGTGACCTAAGTCACCACACAGGTTGCACCGAATACGGTCACACGATGCGGCTAGATGACCAATCCCCCCACAATGAGCACACTTCTGCACCTTGCAGCCTGCACTCAAATGTGAGGGGTCGCCACACCGGTGACACAACTTCGGCTGCCCCTGGTAGAAGACAAGGATCCGATCTCTTCCCAGGAAAGCAGACGATGGTATGTGGGACACCGTCTGTCCCAGACGCTTTAATTTAACCATGAACGTCCAGGCCCCTGACCAGATGCCAAACTCATCCATGTTCTTCCGTG
This sequence comes from Rhinoderma darwinii, assembly GCF_050947455.1. Taxonomy (NCBI): domain Eukaryota; kingdom Metazoa; phylum Chordata; class Amphibia; order Anura; family Rhinodermatidae; genus Rhinoderma; species Rhinoderma darwinii. The sequence continues at coordinate 9,650,848 of NC_134692.1, forward strand.
GCATCTCTACTACCTCTCCGTACCTTCCCAACCAGGTCATGATATCAATACAAGAGAGTGACTCATTACGGGTAAGAACGGTCACTCTCTTGGGACCACTTTGGCGAGAAATTGCTTGTGCAGCAAAGTCTCGCCAGCCAGGCTCGTCCTTCATCAGCTCGTAGTTCCCCCAGAAGACCTCAAGGCCCCCTAGGTGAACAAAGCTGATGTCAAACTCGACCGAGCCATGAGGATGTATCAAGGCAAAGATGTCACTCGCCTTGAAGCCCATCCCCAGCAGCAGCTCCACCACCCTCTTTCTGGGAGGGCACGCATCATTGCCACGCCACCGGAGACGGACCACATTCCTCCTGGCTACAGCCTGCCCGGCTGTTGGGAGCGACCACTGATCTCCTCGTTGCTCTCGGAAGGCATTTAGACCATATCTGTCTATCCAGAAAGACAGGTCCTTCTGCACTCCCCCTATGGTTAGGGTTTGCTTTCCCTCTCTTAAAGCGTCCAAGAGACGTTGTTGCAAGTTACCGTCCCCGGACCTTGAGGATGAAGATGGGTGGGCCCGCTGTCCCCCCGCTGCCACACCAGCATAAGACCTGCCGGATGTCACAGCAAGAGGAGCGCCAGGCCCATTGCCCCTGGTTGATACCCCATCCCCACCACCCACAGACACAGCACTCAACACCCCATTACCAGCAGACACTCCAGCAACTTTATTTACAGACACCTGCATACCCCCAGCAGTTTCCACATCCACAGCCGCAACTTTTTCATTTAACCCACCAGGTCCCCCTGCAGTCATCCTTCTGGCCAGGCCTGGTTCTATGTTATGTATTTTTTCTGTACTTTTTGTGTGGGTAGACACTGCTTCAGTCTCCGCATCATCAGGCACCTTTGCAGGGACGCCACCAGATGTTATAAGCGATGTCCCCACTGTGCCCTCCGCCTCATTAACCTCCATCTGTTCTATGTGCTGAACATTTTTGGGAAAGGGGCCACCGTCGCCCCCGACGCCAGCAGCCCCCTTCTCGCCTACACCACTTTTCAGCGATGCGGACGAAGGAGCCACTGACGTCACTGGAGCCGCCTCCGGCGCCGGACCACTCCCCCCTCCCACAGAGGAGTGGCCAACAGAGCCGGAGCCCCCTCTGTGACCGCCCTTGTCCGGAACGTCTGACGGCTTTACTGCGACACCGACAGACTTCCGGCTTTCAGACACCACATCCGGTTTCTGGTTTACCCGTTCTCCCGACCCCTGACTCGCATCAAAGACCAGTTTCCCGGGCTCGCCATTCACCGGACACGGGGACACACCCCCTGGCGTCACCAGGCCACCAGTACCGCCCCCTTTGCAGGGGTTGGCGTCCGGCGCCATTTTGACCACCACGTGCTCTAATGCCGGACCCGTAACACTCTCCCCGCATTCCCGCTCCAGCCCCACTGCAGAGGCTTGAGCTGGGGGTCTTGCGGGACCTGCGCTCTGATCCTGACTTTCATCAGGCTCAGAGCACAGGAAGGATCTTGCTGTATACACCATTTTAAATGAACCTTTAGCAGATTTTTTTTCCTTTTCCTTTTTTTTCTTCTTAAATTTTTTTTTCTTTTGCTTTTCCTCCTCTGCGGGTAACTCCGCACCGAAACAAAATCCCTGGAAGGATACCGGCGACTCCACGTTACGGATCTGAGTGAGTAATCCTGGAGGCCGCTCACTGTCAGTTTCAAAACACTCTTGATTTCTCCCAGCTGTGAGTCCACCCTCCTCCTCCTCACTGCTCCTGGGTGCCTCAGAATCTGAGCCTTCTCTGGACTTTACATTCTCATGCTCCATTTTCTCCCCCACATTTTCCTTTGCTGTGTCTTCCTCCACACTTTCTATTTTTATAGGTGCTGCCATCTCGGCAAACCTCTCTTCGTTTTTTAACTTTTCTCCAAACACCCCTCCGCCTGCCAAAATCTCCTCACGTCTCTCTTCCACTTCTTTTATTTCCTCCAACAAGGATTTCACATTTAAACGGTATCGGGACCTCTTACCTCCTGTGCATTTTGCAGCCCTTCCTCTGGCGACCGCCAAGTCCGCACGGAGCCGTTGCAGCGACTTCCTGAGGTCCCGATACTCCTCCAACCGCATAGCCAGACGGGAGCTGAAGTTCTCCACCGTCTCTCCGGTCCTCAGCTGTCCCCATTCCTCCACACGACCGTCATCCAAATGTCCGGACGGTGCTGGTCCTTCTCCAGACGACAACACCTCGATCACCATGCCGGACCGTGTCTCCATACCCTTATCCAGGGTTCCAGCCTCAGGGGGAGCCAGGACAGCCTTGCCCCGAGATGATCTCCTCACCCCCGCGACTGTTTTCATATTCCCAGCCAGCTGGGATGACCCTCTACCCCCCGCTGGCATGCTCCGGGAGGTAGAGGTCTGAGGCTCCATCCTAGGATGGAACCCCCCTCAGGGTACTTTCCAAGCCCAGGCAGATGGTATGAGGCCTGGGCAGATAGGATAAGGAAAGTCCCTGGATCCAAGGCCTGCACGGTAGTCTCAGCAGCTCTCTCCACACGTCCTACTCCACCCACTCCAGAGCTGCACTGACTATTCTGCTGGTGGAGTCACTGTGTTCATACATTACATTACTTATCCTGTACTGATCCTGAGTTATATCCTGTATTATACTCCAGAGCTGCACTCACTATTTTGCTGGTGGAGTCACTGTGTTCATACATTACATTACTTATCCTGTACTGATCCTGAGTTATATCCTGTATTATACTCCAGAGCTGCACTCACTATTCTGCTGGTGGAGTCACTGTGTACATACATTACATTACTTATCCTGTACTGATCCTGAGTTATATCCTATATTATACTCCAGAGCTGCACTCACTATTCTGCTGGTGGAGTCACTGTGTTCATACATTACATTACTTATCCTGTACTGATCCTGAGTTATATCCTGTATTAGGGCGGGTTCACACATAGCGGAATTTCACTTAAATTCCGCTGCGGACACTCCGCAGCGTTAATCCGCAGCGGAGCCGTTTCTCCATTGACTTTCACTTTAATTTAGCAGTGTTCGTTTACACGATGCGTACAATTCCGCTGCGGAGCATAGGCTGCGGAGCGGAATTTGTTGTCCGCAGCATGCTCTGTCTGTTGCGGAGCAGTGGCGGACTGGTTGCGGACTCATGGCGGAATTTCTCCATTGACTTCAATGGAGAGTCAAAATTCCGCAATGAAGTCCGCAGATCTTATGTGTGCTGCGGAGCGTATTGTTTTTACTACCATGACATTTCTTCATTCTGGCTGGACCTATGTATTTCTAGGTCTACAGCCAGACTGAGGAAGTCAATGGGGCTCCCGTAATGACGGGAGCGTTGCTAGGAGACGTCAGTAAATAGTCACTGTCCAGGGTGCTGAAAGAGTTACGCGATCGGCAGTAACTGTTTCTGCACCCGGGACAGTGACTACCGATCTCAATATACATGTATCTGTAAAAAAACATATAAGTTCATACTTACCGAGAACTCCCTGCGTCTGTCTCCAGTCCGGCCTCCCAGGATGACGTTTCAGTGTAAGTGACGGCTGCAGCCAATCACAGGCCAAGCACAGGCTGCAGCGGTCACATGGACTGGAGCGTCATCCAGGGAGGTCGGGCCGGATGCCGAAAGAAGGACGCGTCACCAAGACAACGGGCGGTAAGTATGAATTTCTTTGACTTTCACTAGGGAAAGTGCTGTCCCTTCTCTCTATCCTGCACTGAATAGGGAGAAGAGAAGCACTTTTCCTGCAGTCCGCAGCGGCCAGTCCGCATCAATTTTCTGCACATTTTGTGCAGATCCGCTGCAGAATCTGCAACGCAGATTCTGTGCGGCATTGATGCGGACAGTTGCGGAGGAATTCCGCCATGTGTGGTCATGCCCTTATACTCCAGAGCTGCACTCACTATTCTACTGGTGGAGTCACTATGTACATACATTACATTACTTATCCTGTACTGATCCTGAGTTATATCCTGTATTATACTCCAGAGCTGCACTCGCTATTCTGCTGGTGGAGTCACTGTGTACATACATTTCATTACTAATCCTGTACTGATACTGAGTTACATTCTGTATTATACTCCAGAGCTGCACTCACTATTCTGCTGGTGGAGTCACTCTGTACATACATTACATTACTTATCCTGTACTGATCCTGAGTTATATCCTGTATTATACTCCAGAGCTGCACTCACTATTCTGCTGGTGGAGTCACTGTGTACATACATTACATTACTTATCCTGTACTGATCCTGAGTTATATCCTGTATTATACTCCAGAGCTGCACTCACTATTCTGCTGGTGGAGTCCCTGTGTACATACATTACATTACTTATCCTGTACTGATCCTGAGTTATATCCTATATTATACTCCAGAGCTGCACTCACTATTCTGCTGGTGTAGTCACTGTGTACATACATTACATTACTTATCCTGTACTGATCCTGAGTTATATCCTGTATTATACTCCAGAGCTGCACTCACTATTCTGCTGGTGGAGTCACTGTGTACATACATTACATTACTTTTCCTGTACTGATCCTGTGTTACATCCTGTATTATACTCCAGAGCTGCACTCACTATTCTGCTGGTGCAGTCACTGTGTACATACATACATTACTTATCCTGTACTGATCCTGAGTTACATTCTGTATTATACTCCAGAGCTGCACTCACTATTCTGCTGGTGGAGTGACTGTGTACATACATTACATTAATTATCCTGTACTGATCCGGAGTTACATCCTGTATTATACTCCAGAGCTGCACGCACTATTCTCCCCTTTGCTATTGCAAACAGTAAGCCAGTTTTTTTTAAATAGAAACACCCCTCATCGCTTAGCTGAGCTCCTATAATGTAGGGGGCAGTAATTAATATATTTAGGGTATTGTTTAACAAGTGTCAGGACCAAATTACTGCTCATAAGGGTCCCTGGTGGACTTCCTATAATGAACAATTGCAATAAGACATTGGCGTTTGCATTTAAACTGTTTCTCTACCCTCTTTATCCACTTTAGAAGAATTTATTTCGTTTTTTTTACATAATTTTACAGATAATACAAATAATACTGATCTTCAGTTACATCATGTCTTATAAACTCCAGTCACATCCAGAGCTGCATTCCTATTTTATCCGATTTCCTGTGTTCTGCATTGTGGGAGCTCAGATGTCAGAGCGTCACTGTCTCTAGAGTGCAGATTAACTGCAGACACATTCCAAGCAGCAGCCAACAGAAATATAAACGCAGCTCTGGCAGTGACTGGATTATTAGAACACAGAACTTAATTTTAGATCCGCACAACTGAATTGTTGCAAAATAATGTAGTTGTTATATCACCAGGCGGCAGCCAGAAAAGAGAATGATATTTAATTGCCAGGTATCGCAACACCGCAAGGTCGATACAGACAATACTCAAATTACCGCAATTACTTTATTTACACCATCATTTCTGCTCGTTAGGATTCGGATCTGCGCTTATGAAATCAAATTAAGTTTAATTGCCTTTCAATAATTTTCTGAATATCCCTGAGCATCGCTTTACTGTCCTGACATTATGGCTGAGAGAAGTCGTCTGTTAAGGATTTTATCCTAAGGAACTGACAGCAATTGAGAAATTCACTATTTTTTGGCCATGTTCACACAGTGCAGATTTTGCAAGTATTTTTTTAACCCAAAACCAGAATTGGATCCAGAAGAGCAAACCTCTAAGCCCTTCCTTTATATGTTTCCTCTTTAGGTTCCGTTCCTGGATTTGCTCTGTAAAAAATCTGCACGGTATGAAAAAAAAAAGCAGGCGCGTCCTCCAGATTTTGGATTCTGAGTGGGGAACGGGAATGTACAAATCCATTTGGTGTTAATCTATTGCAATGTTCCTCGCCCACCCTGCTGCTTTCTCTTGTAGTATCCTGTCCTACTGTGTTTGCGCCAACTCTGCTATACCATGATTGTAACGCTCCCTGGAATGTCTCCGGGAAACAGGGAAAATCACCCCGTTTCCCCACGTTCTGGCAAAATACTCACCTCTCCCCGTTCCTGCATCCTCTTCACCCCTGGGTGCTGCTGCGGACAATGTCCTGACGATGGGGCCGGTGTCTGGGAGTGAATAGGACTGGAGGAACGGGAACACGTGAGTATCTGTCAGTCAGTCTGGTCTGAGGTCTGTATTTATTTACCCGGTCTGGTCTGGTGTCTGTATATACTTAGGGGTCTGCTCTGGGGTCTGTATTTGTTTAGGGGTCTGGTCTGGGGTCTGTATATACTTAGGGGTCTGGTCTGGGGTCTGTATTTGTTTAGGAGTTTGGTCTGGGGTCTGTATATACTTAGGGGACTGGTCTGGGGTCTGTATATACTTAGGGGTCTGGTCTGGGGTCTGTATATACTTAGGGGTCTGGTCTGGTGTCTGTATATACTTAGGGGTCTGGTCTGGGGTCTGTATATACTTAGGGGTCTGGTCTGGGGTCTGTATATACTTAGTGGTCTGGTCTGGGGTCTGTATATACTTAGGGGTCTGGTCTGGTGTCTGTATATACTTAGGGGTCTGGTGTCTGTATATACTTAGGGGTCTGCTCTGGGGTCTGTATTTGTTTAGGGGTCTGGTCTGGGGTCTGTATATACTTAGGGGGTCTGGTCTGGTGTCTGTATATACTTTGGGGTCTGGTCTGGGGTCTGTATTTGTTTAGGGGTCTGGTCTGGGGTCTGTATATACTTAGGGGTCTGGTCTGGGGTCTGTCTTTGTTTAGGGGTTTGGTCTGGGGTCTGTATATACTTAGGGGTCTGGTCTGGGGTCTGTATATACTTAGGGGTCTGGTCTGGGGTCTGTATATACTTAGGGGTCTGGTCTGGTGTCTGTATATACTTAGGGGTCTGGTCTGGGGTCTGTATATACTTAGGGGTCTGGTCTGGTGTCTGTATATACTTAGGGGTCTGGTCTGGGGTCTGTATATACTTAGGGGTCTGGTCTGGGGTCTGTATATACTTAGGGGTCTGGTCTGGTGTCTATATACTTAGGGGTCTGGTCTGGGGTCTGTATATACTTAGGGGTCTGGTCTGGGGTCTGTATATACTTAGGGGTCTGGTCTGGTGTCTGTATATACTTAGGGGTCTGGTCTGGGGTCTGTATATACTTAGGGGTCTGGTCTGGGGTCTGTATATACTTAGGGGTCTGGTCTGGTGTCTGTATATACTTAGGGGTCTGGTCTGGTGTCTGTATATACTTAGGGGTCTGGTGTCTATATACTTAGGGGTCTGGTCTGGTGTCTGTATATACTTAGAGGTCTGGTCTGGGGTCTGTATTTGTTTAGGAGTCTGGGGTCTGTATATACTTAGGGATCTGGTCTGGGGTCTGTAAATACTTAGGGGTCTGGTCTGGGGTCTGTATATGTTTAGGGGTCTGGTCCGGGATCAGTATTTATTTTGGGATGTGATGAAGTCACCTGCACTGTGATTTAAATAGCGACATTTTCAGGGTGGAACATAAAGGAAGAAGGTGACCCCGCTGCTTCGCTTGACACTTTTCAGAAGCAATGTTCTTGGTATTGACTTTGAATTTGCGCTTATAATCTACGATCTTGATCTAGTTTTTAACCCTTGGTGACCTCTGACCTAGGCTCGCCCCGACCTATGGTTATTCTTCAGTCCTGATTTCTCACTTAGGCTTCATTTAGTCGTCTGTAACGCAGCTGCAACACCCGGACCTCAGAATGGAACTTATAGGGATCTGAGATCAGTTCAGTTGTGCCGCAGGTAATACAGACACTAATGAGAACGTTATACGGACAATAATAAGGCCGTCTGAATGAGGTCTAAGCCCCCCCATGCACACGGCCGTGTCTGTAATAATGGGCAGTGATTGTGGGCACGGCAGCCCATACTAAGTATGAGAGCACAGCCCATAAAACGCAAAAGATATGACATGTCCTAACTCATGCGGTGCAATTCTAGGGTCCGGACACCTTACCATAAATAAACGAGAAAGTGTCCGTGGACAATAGAAGTGAACTCATCCGTAATTATGGACAATTTTTACGGTCATGTGCAGGGGGCCCTACTCAATCTCCTGGAACCCACATTCTGGTTGTGACATTTCTATTGATGATCATTCCGGAATGATAAAATACAACATAAAATACATATAAATTCATTATTAGGTCCCATACACGCGACCGTATTTTCATCCATCCGTAAATACGGATCTGTAGTCATCCGCAACTTATCCGCATATCCGGAACGGTATTCGCAAATGCAGTCTGTAGTGCATCCGTATATACGGATCCACAAAAAGAAGAAAACCACAAATTATGTGCAACATCTGCAAACCTGGCGTCGCCTAGCAACGCTTCCGTAATTACAGAAGCACCCGTAGACTTCTATGGTGAGTCCGTGACATAATTATGGACAATAATAGGACATGTTCTCTATTTTATGGATCATTTCTAGGGAACGGACACCCATCCGTAAAAATACGGAAAGTTGTCTGTAGTCCATAGAAATGAATGGGGTTCGTAATTACGGATGAAAATTACGGTCGGGCGCACAGGACCTTCGTTCTAAATTCTCCCATCATGCGTCAGGACTGGACACAGATTTCATATATTCCAGACCCGCGGTCCTCAGCTGGCGGATCAGGGACAGCAGCTGTCCGTCCCTCGCAGAGCTGTCATCATAAAGGTATCGGAGGAGGACCGCGTCTCCCCCGATAATCTACAGTCTGACGCCAGGTCTGCCATCAGGAGCGGAATGACCACCGTTATAGCTGATGCCTCGGACATGCCGGCTACACCCCTGGTATTTGCTTCCTATACGTGGTCACTGCTTGTATACGGCAGTGAGGTCTTCACCTGTAGATTGTAAGCTCTTTCCAGCAGGGGCTGATGGACGTGTCAGTGTTCGGCCCATATAGCGGAGAGCGGGTGACCCCATTCCTTCACATGCTGTTATCTTCCCTCTCACCTGCGTCACTCGCCTGTTCACAGCTGTCACTCACACACGTTGTCTCGACAGAGACTCTGAGGTTCTGACTTGTAGCTGTTTCGCTCCTGATGGCCCTTTGTCCTAATGGCGGACACAATGCAGGACGCCCGAGGCAGGGGAGGGGGTTATACTTATCTATCTTCATGGAAACTGCTGACAATGTCTCTTTCATTATAGGAACGTTCATCCTCCTGTACGGATACAATGTGAAAAATTGTTACAATTGTTGTTTACAGAAGAGCGATTAGAGATGAATAAAAGATCCCACACTCGAGAGTCGCCGATTATCAAATTGATGAACATTTTTGGGGATTTAGCAAAATTGGGAGAATATTTGTATTTAATTTTGGGCAATATAAGGGAATAATTGATAGATAGATAGATAGATAGACAGACGGATAGATGGATAGATGGATAGATATGAGATAGATGGATAGATAGATAGATAGATAGATAGATAGATAGATAGATAGATAGATAGATAGATAGATAGATAGATAGATAGATAGATAGATAGATAGATAGATAGATAGATATGAGAGAGATAGATAGATAGATAGATAGATAGATAGATAGATAGATAGATAGATAGATAGATAGATAGATAGATAGATAGATAGATAGATAGATAGATAGATAGATAGATAGATATGAGAGAGATAGATAGATAGATAGATAGATAGATAGATAGATAGATAGATAGATAGATAGATAGATAGATATGAGACAGATAGATAGATAGATAGATAGATAGATAGATAGATAGATAGATAGATAGATAGATAGATAGATAGATAGATAGATAGATAGATAGATAGATAGATATGAGATAGATAGATAGATAGATAGATAGATAGATAGATAGATAGATAGATAGATAGATAGATAGATAGATAGATAGATAGATAGATAGATAGATATGAGATAGATAGATAGATAGATAGATATGAGATAGATAGATAGATAGATAGATAGATAGATATGAGATAGATAGATAGATAGATATGAGATAGATAGATAGATAGATAGATAGATAGATAGATAGATAGATAGATAGATAGATAGATAGATAGATAGATAGATAGATAGATAGATAGAGTTGTATACATTGTGACTTCTCTTCTTCTACTACTTGTGTCCTATCATCCTGTATCTAGTCTGGATGATGCACGGACCCATGTATATATATAATATTGCGCTGACCTCTCGTGTGATCTCAGGATATTGGATTCTGGTGTAATATTTTGCGGTGTGTTTGCCGGGGGGGGGGGGGGGGGGGTGCAGCTTCAGCTTCTCATTATTTGCAGATGGATTTATTGAAAATTGTCTGTGATGTACAGAAATAAATCTTGTCCTTTCCAAGGTGGAAGCGTAAGAGTACTCTGCACTTACAGTGTAAATGATTAGATCCGTGTAGTTTAGGGTAAGGTTTGTTGTGCCTCGTGCCTCGTGCCTCTGCAATTTGACTAGAGGTAAATAATTCATTGGCTAAAATTCTTTAGATATTGGTTAAACCATGAACTGAGTGATTCCACTGTTTTAATAAGTCTAAACTTATAGTAGGGTGGGGGGGGGGGGCACTCCAATCATTGGTATTTACCTCCAATGCCATAAATATTTGCCTCCAATCTCATAAGTGTTTACCTCAAAACTCATGGATGTCTACCTGCCTCCAGTGTCATTCGTATTTACCTTCAGTTTTATTGGTGTCTACCTCCAATCACATTGGTATTTATCTCTAAACTCATGGTTGTCTACCTCCAATGTTATGAGTGTCTACCTCTAATTTCAATCTAATGAGTATTTACCGCTAATCTCATAGATGTCTACCTCCAATTTCATGGGTATTTACCTTAAAACTCATGGTTGTCTACCTCCAATCTCATAGGTGTCAACCTCCAATCTCATAGGTGTCAACCTCCAATCTCATAGGTGTCTACCTCCAATCTCATAGGTGTCAACCTCCAATCTCATAGGTGTCAACCTCCAATCTCATAGGTGTCTACCTCCAATCTCATAGGTGTCTACCTCCAATCTCATAGGTATCTACCTCCAATCTCATAGGTGTCTACCTCCAATCTCATAGGTGTCTACCTCCAATCTCATAGATGTCAACCTCCAATCTCATAGGTGTCTACCTCCAATCTCATAGGTATCTACTTCCAATCTCATAGGTGTCTACCTCCAATCTCATAGATGTCAACCTCCAATCTCATAGGTGTCAACCTCCAATCTCATAGGTGTTTACCTTAAATCTCATGGATGTCTACCTGCCTCCAGTGTCATTGGTATTTACCTTCAGTTTTATTGGTGTCTACCTCCAATTTCATGGATGTCTACCTCCAATCACATTGGTATTTATCTCTAAACTCATGGTTGTCTACCTCCATTGTTATGGGTGTCTACCTATAATTTCAATCTAATGAGTATTTACTACTAATCTCATAGATGTCTACCTCTATTTTCATGAGTATTTACCCTAAAACTCATAGATGTCTACCTCCATTTTCATGGGTATTTACCCTAAAACTCATAGGTTTCAACATCCAATCTCAAAAGCATTTAGTTTAAATCTTATGGGTGTCTACCTCCAATCTTATGGTTGTCAACCTCCAATCTCATAGGTGTCTACCTCCAATCTCATGGTTGTCTACCTGCAATCTCATGGTTGTCTACCTCCAATCTTATGGGTGTTTACCTCCAATTTCAAGCTCAAGGGTATTTACCTCCAAGCCCATGGGTATTTACCCTAAATCTCATGGGTATCTACCTTTAGTCTCATAGTTGCTACCTCCAATTTCATGGATGTCTACCTTAAATCTCATGGGTTTCTACTTCCAATCTCTTGGGTTAGTACCTTCAATCTCATGGATATTCACCTTCAGCCTCAGGGATATTTAACTCCAAGCTCATGGGTATTTACCTTTATTTTCATGGTTGTCTACTTCCAATCTTATAGAAATCTATCTGTAATCTCATGGACAGATCCTTCCAGTTTCTTGATTGGGTCCATCAACTTTGGAAATACGTTCCTCCAATCTCTTAAAGGAAATTTGCTATTTCCATGTGGAAATCTACCTCCAATTTCAAGGGAAAGGTTCTCTACAATCTGATCGGGGATTATTACTCTCGTTTCATGGTAGGAGGTGCTTCCTCCAGTCTCAGGAGGATATTTTTATAATCCCAATAGAATTCTATGGTTAAAGAGGCTCTGTCACCACATTATAAGTGCCCTATATTGTACATGATGTGATCGGCGCTGTGATGTAGATTACAGCAGTGTTTTTTATTTAGAAAAATGATCAATTTTGACGGAGCTATGACCTATATTCGCTTTATGCTAATGAGCTTCTCAATGGAAAACTGGGCATGTTTTACTTTTTGACCAAGTGGGCATTGTGGAGAGAAGTGTATGACGCTGACCAATCAGTGACCAATCAGCGTCATACACTTCTCTCCATTCATTTACACAACACATAGCGATATAGCTATATCGCTATGTGCAGCCACATAAACACACTGTAACATTACTGCAGTCTCCTGACAGTGAACATACATTACCTCCAGCCAGGACGTGATGTGTATTCAAAATTCTGACACTTCTCTAATACATTTCCGACACTACAGCACAGCAAGTGTAATGTCGCGAGATTACGCTGTAAACTGTCATTTCAAACGAGATTACGCTTGCTGTGCTGTAGTGTCGGGATTGTATTAGCGAAGTGTCAGGATTCTGAATACACATCATGTCCTGGCTGGAGGTAATGTATATTCACTGTCAGGACACTGCAGTAACGTTATAGTGTGTTTATGTGGCTGCACATAGTGATATAGCTATATCTCTATCTGCAGTGTAAATGAATGGAGAGAAGTGTATGACGCTGATTGGTCAGCTGATTGGTCACTGATTGGTCAGCGTCATACACTCCTCTGTACTACGCCCACTTGGCCAAAAAGTAAAACACACCCAGTTGTTCATTAAGAAAACCATTAGCATAAAGCGAATATAGGTCATAACTCCGTCAAAAATGATCGTTTTTCTAAATAAAAAACACTGCTGTAATCTACATTACAGCGCCGATCACATCATGTACAATATAGGCCACTTATAATGTGGTGACAGAGACGCTTTATTACTAGGACCACTGTTATCTACATTACAGCGCCGATCACATTATGTACAATATAGACCACTTATAATGTGGTGACAGAGACGCTTTATTACTAGGACCACTGTTATCTACATTACAGCGCCGATCACATCATGTACAATATAGACCACTTATAATGTGGTGACAGAGACGCTTCATTACTAGGACCACTGTTATCTACATTACAGCGCCGATCACATTATGTACAATATAGACCACTTATAATGTGGTGACAGAGACACTTTATTACTAGGACCACTGTTATCTACATTACAGCGCCGATCACATCATGTACAATATAGACCACTTATAATGTGGTGACAGAGACGCTTTATTACTAGGACCACTGTTATCTACATTACAGCGCCGATCACATCATGTACAATATAGACCACTTATAATGTGGTGACAGAGACGCTTCATTACTAGGACCACTGTTATCTACATTACAGCGCCGATCACATTATGTACAATATAGACCACTTATAATGTGGTGACAGAGACGCTTTATTACTAGGACCACTGTTATCTACATTACAGCGCCGATCACATCATGTACAATATAGACCACTTATAATGTGGTGACAGAGACGCTTCATTACTAGGACCACTGTTATCTACATTACAGCGCCGATCACATTATGTACAATATAGACCACTTATAATGTGGTGACAGAGACGCTTTATTACTAGGACCACTGTTATCTACATTACAGCGCCGATCACATCATGTACAATATAGACCACTTATAATGTGGTGACAGAGACGCTTTATTACTAGGACCACTGTTATCTACATTACAGCGCCGATCACATTATGTACAATATAGACCACTTATAATGTGGTGACAGAGACGCTTTATTACTAGGACCACTGTTATCTACATTACAGCGCCGATCACATCATGTACAATATAGACCACTTATAATGTGGTGACAGAGACGCTTTATTACTAGGACCACTGTTATCTACATTACAGCGCCGATCACATTATGTACAATATAGACCACTTATAATGTGGTGACAGCGATGCTTTATTACTAGGACCACTGTTATCTACATTACAGCGCCGATCACATCATGTACAATATAGACCACTTATAATGTGGTGACAGAGACGCTTTATTACTAGGACCACTGTTATCTACATTACAGCGCCGATCACATTATGTACAATATAGACCACTTATAATGTGGTGACAGACACTCTTTAAGTTTCTCCAGATTCTAGTTACTGTCTAGAGATGGACCTCCAAATTTTCCAAAAGTGTTTTTTTTTTAGCCTCCAGACATTATGCCAAGCAGTGACTCCTGTTACGTAGAGTGTATTTGCTGCCGTTTCTTTCTTCCATCGCTCATTCAGCTGCTGCCTGATTTTACACAGAAAATCAATACCCAATCTTAAATACTGAAAGGGAGAGGAAATAAAAACAAGACACCTCTCATCTCTACAGATAGATTGATTCAGTGACTTGAATGTGTCTCTTCTTCATTCCTTCACATTGGGGGGTGTGATTATATCCTGGAGTTCCATAGTAGTTATATTCTTATATATAGGGGGCAGTATTATAGTAGTTATATTCTTGTATATAGGAGCAGTATTATAGTAGTTATATTATTGTATATAGGAGCAGTATTATAGTAGTTATATTCTTGTATATAGGGGCAGTATTATAGTAGTTATATTATTGTATATAGGAGCAGTATTATAGTAGTTATATTCTTGTATATAGGGGCAGTATTATAGTAGTTATATTCTTGTATATAGGGGTCAGTATTATAGTAGTTACATTCTTGTCCATAGGAGACGATAGACGTGTGCTTGTGAGCTCCCTGTTAGGACTATGCATGGCTTCTGACCCAGGTGGAGGGGAGCGGTCCTGGGCTGATGATCCTGGGAAAGCCCAGAGTCTGGAGTTTGGCCTGCAGCATGGAGATGGTGGAGGTGATGATCTGGAAATGGTGGCTGGTGAGTCAACTGAATCTCATGATGTTGGTGAATTGTGCACAAAAATGACAAAGAAAAATATCTTTAAAATGGAAATGCAAGTTCGCAAATTGAGAACTGAAATTAACCAAGAGACTGTTCCAAAGGCAAAGCTGATGAAATGTGAGTGTCTGGATGTTTGCACACGTGAGCTGGTGATATTGAAGGAGAGATTGCAGAAAGAATCATGCACAGTACCCAAAATAAAGAACCGGGCAATTGGGAACAAAAGGGAGACCAGAGCCCATACTGTGAAGAGAAAAAATATCATTGCAAAAAAAGACACTGACTATAAGACTGTGTATAATATTGTGGAGCAGGGAAACCCTGGAAGATATGAGTGTGCAGTGGCTGGAGGATCACATCTCTCATCATGTGTGGGGTCTGTGCAATCAGTCAACAAAAATGCTGCTAAAGCTGCAGAGAAATGTGTGCCAGCTGACGAGGGGTTAACTGCAGTAGACTCTATGTGCAGTACAGATGAAGTGAATGCGAGTGGCACTGCTGGGAGTGTGCAAGAAAGTGCCTCATGTCCTGATATTATAAGTGAGACCTCGCTCAGCGCGGTGATTGACAGTCTGATATCTGATGAACCAGCGGCACAGGCTGAGGCGGACATTGCAGACCCTGTTCTGGAGGTTCAGCCGTCCGCAGTGTCAGTGAATGAAGTGCAGGTTACACAGCGATCAGGAGCAGACACAGGAGGATCTGCAGTACAATCAGCTGAGGAGAGGTCCAGTCCTGACCCACCTGCTGACAGACCTCAGTACAGGAGACTGTTCTCCAGCGTCACAAGACCGACTAACCCCACACCTCAGAGGAGGAACGCGGTCAGAATCAGGTACTCAGGACCAGAGGAAAACCTCCCCTCCAGACTCTACATTGGGAAAGTTTTGTTGAAGGAGTTTATGAAGTTTAAAGCTTCTGAGGTGTTCGCTCTGATCCACGTTCCCTCCAGCAGGAATTATGACATCAGTTTCAAGCTGCAATATAGTCTAGACTTATTCTGGAGTATTTATAATGATACAAAGGAGCACGCGATGTGGGAGCATCTACATGTCATCCAGCTGACTAAACCCCAGGTAGTCACCGCCACCGTCCTGTTCCAGTCTGAGGTGGTGGCTCTGGCAGATTTGCAGCACTGGTTGAGCAGATATTGTGAGGTGAAGAGACTGCCAACAAAGATCTATGATGAGGAGGAGATCTGGAATGGAGGATATTCTGTCAAGATCCAGCTGGTTCAGGAGAATGGAGTGACCAGACATCTGCCGCACTCCTTCTACCTGGGCTCGGAGAGAGGCGTATGTTACTACCCTGGTCAACCGCGACTGTGCCATAGATGTGGGGGCAGACACCTGGCATTCAACTGTTCCCGTATTAAGTGCTCACTATGTGGTCAGTTTGGGCATGTAAAAGATGATTGTACAGGACCTGTCATCTGTAACCTGTGCTTGGGACCTGGACATACATTCCGGGAGTGTCCGCATGCAGAACATAATAAGGAGGAGACCTTTAAAGGAGCCATGGAGGAAGACCAGGAGGATGTCTCCATATGTGTAGATACAACCCCAGAACCTGGAAACCCCAACGATGATGTGAGCCAAAGTACCAGAGATCGTGCTCCAGAGACGAATGTCCCATCTGTGGATGCTGCACAAGTGTCACCAGCCACTGAAAATAGAGGTCATGCTAAAAGCAAAATATCCAGTCACTCTGTCACCAAACATCTGCCCGACACCAGTAAGGAACCTGCTGATCCAGCCGCAGCGACCAGTAAAAAACCAGCTGATCCAGCCGCAGCGACCAGTAAAAAACCAGCTGATCCAGCCGCAGCGACCAGTATGGATGAGGAGGGATTTCAGACGGTTAAAAGGAGAAGTAAAACAGATGATTCTTCTAGGAAAAAAATCACTGCTGCAAAGAAATCACCGGAGTCTCCAGTGCTGGCGATAACTGGGGGACGTTACTGTGCGCTGGGGGAAGATGACCAGGAAGAAGAAGCAGAGATGGAGCAAGTCTCCTCACACAACCCAGATGACGAACCTCAGGATGAAGACGCTGACCCCCCAATGTCCACCAAAAGATGGGGTGTTACAGGACATAGCAGTGGAAGAAGGAAAAAAAGTAGGAAAGACATGTAACCAAGATCAGGCTTAAAATCACCTCCTATTAACGTGAAGAATAGGAGCAGGCGGCGGACGATATTCCAGCGTCTGTCTGACGACAAAACCAATATCCTCTTTATACAAGAGACTTATCTACAGAGTAATGTCCCTGCTGTGTCCCTGCAGTCACCACATCTAGTGGGACAGTGAAACTCTCAGCTGCTGTATGGAGACTTCTACCCCGAACTCCGTTTATATCCTAGAGGTTTCCTATATGTCATAAATATGGTGACTGTGTACCCTCTGTGGTGTGCGCGATGCTGCCCGGTCACCAATAAAGAAGAACTCTCCTGTAATACTGTCTAGAATAATATCATGAAAAATAGTTGAAACAATCTATACTGGAGCAATATTCATATATTATGGTTTGTTTAATGATTGTGATGTTATTAAGAGACATACGTTTATTTTCTTTATCTGTTATGAGTGTATTGCAAAGGTATTGTAATATTTTGTTGCAAGTTTTCAAATAAAAAAGATAATTATAGTAGTTATATTCTTGTATATAGGGGCAGTATTATAGTAGTTATATTCTTGTATATATGTGCAGTATTATAGTAGTTATATTCTTGTATATAGGAGCAGTATTATAGTTGTTATATTCTTGTATATAGGAGCAGTATTATAGTAGTTATATTCTTGTATCTAGGGGGCAGTATTATAGTAGTTATATTCTTGTATATAGGGGCAGTATTATAGTAGTTATATTCTTGTATATAGGGGGCAGTATTATAGTAGTTATATTCTTGTATATGGGAGCAGTATTATAGTAGTTATATTCTTGTATATAGGGGCAGTATTATAGTAGTTATATTCTTGTATATATGGGGCAGTATTATAGTAGTTATATTCTTGTATATAGGGGGCAGTATTATAGTAGTTATATTCTTGTATATAGGGGGCAGTATTATAGTAGTTATATTCTTGTATATAGGAGCAGTATTATAGTAGTTATATTCTTGTATATAGGGGCAGTATTATAGTAGTTATATTCTTGTATATAGGGGGCAGTATTATAGTAGTTATATTCTTGTATATAGGGGCAGTATTATAGTAGTTATATTCTTGTATATAGGGGCAGTATTATAGTAGTTATATTCTTGTATATAGGGGCAGTATTATAGTAGTTATATTCTTGTATATAGGGGGCAGTATTATAGTAGTTATATTCTTGTATATAGGGGCAGTATTATAGTAGTTATATTCTTGTATATAGGAGCAGTATTATAGTATTCTTGTATACAGGGGCAGTATTATAGTAGTTATATTCTTGTATATAGGGGACAGTATTATAGTAGTTATATTCTTGTATATAGGGGCAGTATTATAGTAGTTATATTCTTGTATATAGGGGCAGTATTATAGTAGTTATATTCTTGTACATAGGAGCAGTATTATAGTAGTTATATTCTTGTATATAGGGGGCAGTATTATAGTAGTTATATTCTTGTATATAGGGAGCAGTATTATAGTAGTTATATTCTTGTATATAGGGGCAGTATTATAGTAGTTATATTCTTGTATATAGGGGCAGTATTATAGTAGTTATATTCTTGTATATAGGGGCAGTATTATAGTAGTTATATTCTTGTATATAGGAGCAGTATTATAGTAGTTATATTCTTGTATAATGGGGCAGTATTATAGTAGTTATATTCTTGTATATAGGGGGCAGTATTATAGTAGATCTATTCTTGTATATAGGGGCAGTATTATAGTAGTTATATTCTTGTATATAGGGGGCAGTATTATAGTAGTTATATTCTTGTATATAGGGGCAGTATTATAGTAGTTATATTCTTGTATATAGGGGGCAGTATTATAGTAGTTATATTCTTGTATATAGGGGCAGTATTATAGTAGTTATATTCTTGTATATAGGGAGCAGTATTATAGCAGTTATATTCTTGTATATAGGGGGCAGTATTATAGTAGTTATACTCTTGTATATACGAGCAGTATTATAGTAGTTATACTCTTGTATATAGGAGCAGTATTATAGTAGTTATATTCTTGTATAATGGGGCAGTATTATAGTAGTTATATTCTTGTATATAGGAGCAGTATTATAGTAGTTATATTCTTGTATGTAGGGGGCAGTATTATAGTAGATCTATTCTTGTATATAGGGGGCAGTATTATAGTAGTTATATTCCTGTATATAGGGTGCAGTATTATAGTAGTTATATTCTTGTATATAGGGGCAGTATTATAGTAGTTATATTCTTGTATATAGGGGCAGTATTATAGTAGTTATATTCTTGTATGTAGGGGGCAGTATTATAGTAGATCTATTCTTGTATATAGGGGGCAGTATTATAGTAGTTATATTCCTGTATATAGGGTGCAGTATTATAGTAGTTATATTCTTGTATATAGGGGGCAGTATTATAGTAGTTATACTCTTGTATATAGGTGCAGTATTATAGTAGTTATATTCTTGTATATAGGGGGCAGTATTATAGTAGTTATACTCTTGTATATAGGGGCAGTTACATACATATAGTTACATAGTTACATAGTTTGTACGGTTTAAAAAAGACACATGTCCATCAAGTTCAACCAAGGGATGGGAAAGGGGAAGTAAAAAATTTCTACACATAGCAGTTAATATTTTTTTGTTCTAGGAAATTATCTAACCCTTTTTTAAAGCCATCTACTGTCCCTGCTGTGACGGCTCCTGCGATGACTATTCCATAGATTCACAGTTCTCACAGTAAAGAAGGCATGTCGCCTCTGCAGGTTGAACCTTTTTTTCTCCAGACGGAGGGAGTGCCCCCTTGTTTTTTGAGGGGGTTTTACAGGGAACAGGATTTCACCATATTTTTTGTATGTGCTGTTCATATATTTATATAAGTTAATCATGTCCCCCCCTTAGTCGTCTTTTCTCAAGGCTAAATAGGTTTAGTTCTTTTAATCTTTCCTCATAACTTAAATTCTCCATGCCCCTTATTAGCTTCGTTGCTCTTCTTTGTATTTTTTCCAACTCCAGGGCATCCTTTCTATGAACTGGAGCCAAGAACTGAACTGCATATTCTAGATGAGGCCTCACTAATGCTTTGTAAAGTGGTAATATTACATCCCTGTCCCGCGAGTCCATGCCTCTTTTGATACACGACAATATTTTGCTGGCCTTTGAAGCAGCTGATTGACACTGCATGCTGAAATTTCGTTTATGATTTACAAGTACACCCAGATCCTTCTCAACAATTGACTCCCCCAGTGTAGCTCCCCCTAGGACATATGATGCTTGCAGGTTTTTCGTACCCAGATGCATAACTTTACATTTATCTACATTAAACTTCATTTGCCAAGTGGACGCCCAAACACTTAGTTTGTTTAAATCTGCCTGCAATTCACAAACATCTTCCATAGTCTGAACTATATTGCATAGCTTGGTGTCATCTGCAAAAATAGAAATAGTGCTATTAATCCCATCCTCTATATCATTAATAAATAAGTTGAATAATAGTGGTCCCAGCACTGAACCCTGGGGTACACCACTTATAACCGGTGACCATTCAGAGTAGGAATCATTGACCACAACTCTCTGGATACGGTCCTTGAGCCAATTCTCAATCCAATTACAAACTATACTTTCTAAACCTATAGTCCTTAATTTACCCATTAGATGTCTATGAGGGACAGTGTCAAATGCCTTTGCAAAGTCCAAAAACACTATATCCACAGCGGCCCCTCTGTCTAGGCTTCTGCTTACCTCTTCATAAAAACAGATCAGGTTGGTTTGACAACTTCTGTCCTTAGTAAAACCGTGCTGGCTGTCACTTATAATGCTATTTATTGTCACATAATTCTGTATATAGTCCCTCAATAGCCCCTCAAACATTTTCCCCACAATTGATGTTAAGCTTACTGGTCTATAATTACCCGGCGAAGACCTAGAGCCCTTTTTGAAAATAGGCACCACATTTGCCCTGCGCCAGTCCCTTGGCACTATACCAGTCACTAGAGATTCTCTGAATATTATGAAGAGGGGGACAGAAATAACTGAACTAAGCTCTTTAAGAACTCTAGGGTGTAACCCATCTGGTCCCGGGGCCTTGTGCACATTTATTTTATTTAATTTAGCTTGGACCATATCTACATTCATCTAATTCAGTATATCAACTGATATATTAACAGCACCGGCAGCGGCTACATCAGCTCCTCAGCACTGGCACCGGCTACATCAGCTGCTCTTTCTTCTGTTGTATATACAGAGCTAAAGAACCCATTTAGTAACTCTGCCTTCTCTTGATCACCTGTGATCAACTCCCCATTACCACTATCTAAGGGTCCTACATGTTCAGACCTTGGCTTTTTTGCATTTATATGCTTGAAGAATTTTTTAGGATTTGTTTTACTATCCTTGGCCACCTGCCTTTCATTTTGTATTTTTGCTGATTTTATTAAATTTTTACAGATTTTATTAAGCTCTTTATATTTTACAAAGGCTACAGCTGTACCCTCAGATTTGTATTTTTTAAATGCCCTTTTTTTGTCATGTATTGCCCCTTTCACAGAAGGTGTAAGCCATGTGGGGTTTAATTTGAGTCGTTTATACTTGTTACCTGTAGGAATAAATTTTGCACTATAATTACCCAAAGTAGATGTGAAAATCTCCCATTTATCATTTGTTCCATTATTTGACATTCGTTCTTCCCAGTCCATATCCTGAATTGCCGCCCTCATCCTGGGGAAATTGGCTTTCTTAAAATTAAATGTTTTTGCCCTCCCAGCCTGCGTTTGTTTTTTACAGTATAGGTAAAATATAACTATATTGTGATCACTGTAACCGAGGTTTTCACGAACATTGACATTCCCAACAAGATCTGCATTATTAGAAATGACCAGATCCAACAGAGCTTCACCTCTAGTCGGGTCTTCCACAAACTGGCCCATAAAATTTTCTTGCAACAGGTTGAGGAAATGTCTCCCCTTTGCAGTTGAAGCCGAACCATGACACCAATTAATATCCCGATAATTAAAATCTCCCATTATCACAACAGTACCCGCCTGTGCAGCCCGCTCCATTTGTTTATATATTTGACCTTCCATCTCCTCAGTTATATTGGGGGGTCTATAGATTACACCAAAAGTAATTTTTGCAGTGTTTACTTCCCTTTGTAATTCCATCCACAAGGTTTCAACCTCCTCACAGTCTTCACCCTCTAATGTCTCATTTACACTCCCCTTCATATCACTTCTCACATACAGACATACACCACCACCTTTCCTATTGCAGTATTATAGTAGTTATATTCTTGTATATAGGGGACGGTATTATAGTAGTTATATTCTTGTATATAGGGGGCGGTATTATAGTAGTTATATTCTTGTATATAGGGGCAGTATTATAGTAGTTATATTCTTGTATATAGGGAGCAGTATTATAGTAGTTATATTCTTGTATATAGGGGCAGTATTATAGTAGTTATATTCTTGTATATAGGGAGCAGTATTATAGTAGTTATATTCTTGTATATAGGGGCAGTATTATAGTAGTTATATTCTTGTATATAGGGAGCAGTATTATAGCAGTTATATTCTTGTATAAAGGGGGCAGTATTATAGTAGATATACTCTTGTATATAGGAGCAGTATTATAGTAGTTATACTCTTGTATATAGGAGCAGTATTATAGTAGTTATATTCTTGTATAATGGGGCAGTATTATAGTAGTTATATTCTTGTATATAGGGGGCAGTATTATAGTAGTTATATTCTTGTATATAGGCGGCAGTATTATAGTAGTTATATTTGTGTATATAGGGGGCAGTATTATAGTAGTTATATTCTTGTATATAGGGGGCAGTATTATAGTAGTTATATTCTTGTATATAGGGCCAGTATTATAGTACTTATATTCTTGTATAATGGGGCAGTATTATAGTAGTTATATTATTGTATATAGGGGCGGTATTATAGTAGTTATATTCTTGTATATAGGAGCAGTATTATAGTAGTTATATTCTTGTATATAGGAGCAGTATTATAGTAGTTATATTCTTGTATATAGGAGCAGTATTATAGTAGATATATTCTTGTATATAGGAGCAGTATTATAGTAATTATATTCTTGTATGTAGGGGCAGTATTATAGTAGTTATATTCTTGTATATAGGGGCAGTATTATAGTAGTTATATTCTTGTATATAGGGAGCAGTATTATAGTAGTTATATTTTTGTATATAGGGGGCAGTATTATAGTAGTTTTATACTTGTACATAGGGGGCAGTATTATAGTAGTTATATTCTTGTATATAGGGGGCAGTATTATAGTAGTTATATTCTTGTATATAGGGGGCAGTATTATAGTAGTTATATTCTTGTATATAGGGGGCAGTATTATAGTAGTTATATTCTTGTATATAGGGGGCAGTATTATAGTAGTTATATTCTTGTATATAGGGGGCAGTATTATAGTAGATATATTCTTGTATATAGAGGCAGTATTATAGTAGTTATATTCTTGTATATAGGGGGCAGTATTATAGTAGTTATATTCTTGTATATAGGGGGCAGTATTATAGTAGTTTTATTCTTGTATATAGGAGCAGTATTATAGTAGTTATATTCTTGTATATAGGAGGCAGTATTATAGTAGTTATATTCTTGTATATAGGGGGCAGTATTATAGTAGTTATATTCTTGTATATAGGGGCAGTATTATAGTAGTTTTATTCTTGTATGCAGGAGCAGTATTATAGTAGATATATTCTTGTATATAGAGGCAGTATTATAGTAGTTATATTCTTGTATATAGGGGGCAGTATTATAGTAGTTATATTCTTGTATATAGGGGGCAGTATTATAGTAGTTTTATTCTTGTATATAGGAGCAGTATTATAGTAGTTATATTCTTGTATATAGGAGGCAGTATTATAGTAGTTATATTCTTGTATATAGGGGGCAGTATTATAGTAGTTATATTCTTGTATATAGGGGCAGTATTATAGTAGTTTTATTCTTGTATACAGGAGCAGTATTATAGTAGTTATATTCTTGTATATAGGGGCAGTATTATAGTAGTTTTATTCTTGTATACAGGAGCAGTATTATAGTAGATATATTCTTGTATATAGGGAGCAGTATTATAGTAGTTATATTCTTGTATATAGGGTGCAGTATTATAGTAGTTATATTCTTGTATATAGGGGCAGTATTATAGTAGTTATATTCTTGTATATAGGGGGCAGTATTATAGTAGTTATATTCTTGTATATAGGGGGCAGTATTATAGTAGTTTTATTCTTGTATATAGGAGCAGTATTATAGTAGTTATATTCTTGTATATAGGAGGCAGTATTATAGTAGTTATATTCTTGTATATAGGAGCGGTATTATAGCAGTTACATTCTGTTACATAGGGGGCAGTATTATAGTAGTTATATTCTTGTATATAGGGGGCAGTATTATAGTAGTTATATTCTTGTATATAGGGGGCAGTATTATAGTAGTTTTATTCTTGTACATAGGGGGCAGTATTATAGCAGTTATATTCTTGTATAATGGGGGCAGTATTATAGTAGTTATACTCTTGTATATAGGAGCAGTATTATAGTAGTTATACTCTTGTATATAGGAGCAGTATTATAGTAGTTATATTCTTGTATATAGGGGCAGTATTATAGTAGTTATATTCTTGTATATATAGGAGCAGTATTATAGTAGTTATATTCTTGTATATAGGAGCAGTATTATAGTAGTTATATCCGTATATAGGAGCAGTATTATAGTAGTTATATTCTTGTATATAGGGGGCAGTATTATAGTAGTTATATTCTTGTATATAGGAGCAGTATTATAGTAGTTATACTCTTGTATATAGGAGCAGTATTATAGTAGTTATACTCTTGTATATAGGGGCAGTATTATAGTAGTTATATTCTTGTATATAGGGGCAGTATTATAGTAGTTTTATTCTTGTACATAGGGGGCAGTATTATAACATACGACCACATTCCTTTTTTTACTTAGTCACAGCTATATTTCTTATTTATTGCAGGACTGATTATCCATGAGGGACCTTCGGTTTATCGGATATTTAAACGTTGGCAAGCAGTGAACCAACAATGGAAAGTTCTCAACTATGACAAGTCTAAAGATTTGGAGGATCAGAAATTAGGAACTAGCCAACGTACAAACCAACGCACTTCAACCCAGACTAATAACTCCACCACTGCTGGCACAGCAAATAATTCCACGCCTGGGGACAGTGGTGGACATGGGGGTACCATGTCTGACCATCACTGTGCTTACACTTTATTTCACATCCTCAGCCATCTCAGACCACACGAACAGAGGAGCCAAACTAGTACCAGAGAGTTTGTCATGAGAGTGACCACTGTCTGAAGTTACCTGAAGGCCTTATCTGGGAGATGTGTGCCTTGTCTAGAAAATCAATGCCTCAGCTAAACCTTCTCAAGGGCAGAAGATGTCAAAGAGGTCATGAAAAAGCTGTTGTGCTGGTCCAGCCTGGTCCGTGGTTTATCCTGAAGTGCAATACAGACCGTATCCTGATTAAAGACGTAGTAGCATGACTATTGCACCCATTTGATCTGAAGGATCTTGCAGTCACCAAATCCACATGGGGGGTGTTAAAACGACCCCATGCAATGGCCACCATTTATCCATTTCTGTATGCAGGCTGAGCATTTCCAGTGTTACAAGTCTGTGCTCAGTTCTCAGCAGAAATACAGCATAAGCACAAAGGTGTTTTCTGTTAAATGTTTTTGTTTTTTATAAATTAGACTTTAAGCTCCGACTTCTATTGAGGAGTCTCTGTTAAATTTGGATAATCTCTGCATCTCAGAATCAATGTGCAGCAGGAAAAGCCTGTACAATTCTGTGTTAGTACCTTTATTCATCAGTAATGCATTTAAGGAATCAAAAATTTATATTAATCGCCCCAATCTTTTCTTACTGTTAAACAAATGTTTTTACAAATATTTCTAGTACAATTGATTTCCCCAGAGAGCGATGTAAGGGCAGAATACTCATAATCCTCTTTGTCATGGCTGCAAATTAAAATGACGGTATGTAGTTTTCCTACTGCCCTAAATTCAAATGAAGGGCAGCCGCTCAAAATCAGGCTGCAGCAGGTAAAGCAAACGTATTTATGTATTACCATATTTATTTATTGGGAATACAATTTACTCTTTTTACTAATTGTCAGGGGCCATGTCCTTACCTATGTCCTGTAAGAAACTATTCCCTATATGTATCACAGTAGGTTATAAGGGGAGAGTTTACAAATGGCCTTTTCAATGGCCGATTTGAGGTGATTTGATTTTACTTTTCTTAATGCCCCAAAATCAATGCCTATGGCTGGGTCCTTACTATAAGATTATTTAGCTTAGATTATTGTCAGAGACAATAACTATTCTCTCCACTTTTCATTTCTTTCACAGTTCTCTGCCTAGCACATCTGATTTCTCCACAATGGCAAGAATTGGTTATTTTAGTCCCTAGTAGCCAAACTGGCTGTGTCTCAGAATCAGGTTGCAGCAGGTAAAGGCTTAACAATTTTGTATATTCTCCTTTATTCTTCAGGAAAACAGTTGACTTGGTTCTGCCTATTCTCAGATTCTCGATCAACATCATTTTCTCGTTTTCTATTATTCTATCACGTTATTGCCTCTATCTAGCACAATTTATTTCTCTGCAGTTTCCACAGGCAGAATAATCAAGTTCCTCTTTACAGTGGCAGGAATTTGGGATTTTATCTTCTGCTCCTGATGACCAAAAATCCATGAATCACTTTTGTTTCTAAGATTCTTATCAAAAGCGATAATCATTCTCCCATAGTCTATGACAAAAAAAATGACTTCCATTCTAGTAGTCCATTTCTTTAGATTGTAATGTAAGCGCAGAATATCCAAAATTATATTTACAGTAGCAGAAATTGGTGATTTTATTCACTTCAACTCATTCCCCAAAATCTATATAAGCTGTCGCTCAAGGTCAAGCAGCAGCAGGTAAAGCCTGAACAATTTGTATAAGAATCAGAATGCATCTGATAATTACAATTGGGTTCCTCCTTTTTTCGAATTCTTTATCTTGATCGACAGAGATGGTCATTTTTAGCTTCATTTTCCATTACTGTAACCTGCCTGTGTCTAACATAATTGATTTCTATTGAAATTACAATGGTAGGAATTGGTGATTTTCTCCTGATACTGTATGAAGGATCCATGAAGCTTGGGAGACATCACCACAAAAAAAATAACAGAATTATTATGTAAATATTAAAGGCAATTTTCACACCTATAAAAAAAAAAAATCATCATTTGATAAATTCAGACCAAGGAAAAACATTGGGGCAGATTAACTTTTCAAAATTCACTAGAATTCTGTCATAATTCGAGCCAGAATTCTGGCGTACCTGCCGTATGCAACATCTATTAACTGTTTTAGACATATTTTGTGCCACGTTTGACAAGGGGCGGGTCTTAACATAAAAGGGGCGTGGCTTACATTGCAGCGCAGCGCACCAAAATCACGCCAACATTTTTTTTTTAAGCCGAGAGATGGTATAAGGAAAAGTCTAGCTAGATGCTGCAAATTTATCGTAAAGCGTGCGCCACTGTGATAAATCTGGTGCATCCTCCGATTGACTACACTATGTTTTAGACAGTTAGCACTGTATTAGTAAATCTGCCCCACTCTTTTTATTTTACGGGGAGAAGAGGGTGTTAAATCCTATTATCCGCAACTTGAAGGACCACGTAATCTGCGAATATTAGAGCACAATGTGTTGCAATGTGATACAGCACAAGAGGGGGGGGGGGGGGAAATAAAAAATTTACAAAATCCCTGAAAGTTTTAGTTTTGGGATGCAGGACCTTCCTAGCTCATGGCTGGGGAGAATGGTGATACATTTTCTCCAAATCAAAACCAATAATTGGTGGATCTTTTACACCATTGTACCATATGGACGGGTGAATTAGCAGATGGGAGGAGTCATCTGGTGGATCAGATCCCTCATATTTGTATTGCCATACTCTTAATTATGTGAATGTCAAAACAGTGGGAGATGCAACCAAAAACCTAAAACTGTCTACGGATGTAGCAGTGCTGAGTTGGTCATTGGCTTGTTTTGTTCTCAGAAAGTTAAAACATTGCAGTAAGTTTTCCTGCCCTGTTATGGAAGACCACAGCACACCAAATAACAAACTCAGCTCTGCTGCATGTCTGTTGGACTCTATTATGTGTACTGATAGCATAATATTTTATGCCACATTTTATGACCTTTTATACGTGTAAGGCTTAAGCTACACTGGCGATTTTTAGTAGAATGCTAAGAAAAAATTAATTTGATCAATTGCTACTGCAATAAAAAAAAGAAAGCCCCTTTTGAAAACCAAATTGATAACCATTGGTATAATGTGACACTGTACATGGTTCATTTACTTTTTCAAGGGTAACGATGGTGAGATTTAAAGGTTAAGTGCGCCAAATTCACAAAAAGGTTGCAATTAAGTATCTGGCGCAAGTATTGTCTTTGGAAAACTCTTTTATGGTCTGACCTGGCATAGGCTGCCCTATCACTGGCATTGAAAATGTTGCACACTCTATGAATTTGGCGCACAATTGAGACCACACCCCCTAAAGAAAAACATGCAAAAATGTCAGGAATGCGCCATTTTAGCGCCCACTACAATTGATCTCAGGAGATTTTAATATGTCATCCCGCCTGCTAAGAAATCACCTGCTGTAACTTAGGCTGAAAAAAAGTAGGAAACAAAAATCCCAAAAGTTTCTGTGGCGTTAAAACTTTTTGGAAGTTTTATGGATAAAAATGATGAACCTCGTTCTTCTTCTAATTTGTTCTGTTCGCAACAGGTTTAAATATTTTGTGCTTTTACTGTCACATTAAAATCTGTGACAACAATGCATTGAATCTGTCACTTGTAGTGGACGTGCCCGGTCGTGGAAGCTGTAAACCATGAAAAGTTTTATTTTTCATAAAGAAATACAAACTGGACAATTGTTGAGTACAATACAGACTGTTGTGTGAGAAAGTGATGAAATCAGTACCTACGAGTCTCCTCTAAGAGTACCTGAGTGTTTGAGCTTCTGCTGGAATATGGGTCTTCTGGATTTATGAGTGTCTTCTGGAGCGAGCACCTTCTAGAAGGAGTCCTTAGTCTACTAAACTGAGGAGTCACTATCATCTGGAGAGAGTATGTTCTAGGGTAGTGGTCTCCAACCTGTGGCTCTTCAGCTGTTGTGAGACTACAACTCCCAGCATAGTTGGAGATCACCCCACAGGTTGGAGATCACCCCACAGGTTGGAGATCACTTCTCTAAAGTACCTCCTAGATTAATGAGTGAACGTTTTACGGAATGAGCAACATCTAGAGGAAAGAGTACAGACCTTCTTGAGATCTTCTAAAGTATCTCGTAAAATGATGCATCTTCTGCACTGATAGGGTGTCTTATGGAGCGGGTTTCTTCTAAAGGGTTAAGTGTGTGTCTTCTGGAGAACCTTCTGGATGCAGGGTTTAAATGTCTTTCGGGAAATGTGCATCTTCTGGAATACTGAGTGAGCCCTTTCTTGAGTATCCAGGGTTGTAGCAAGGGTGGAGCTGGTGGGGCATGTTTGCTGGGGGCCAGAGATGGACGCCAACAAGTTACTCTGCATTGGCCAGCGTATTTGGATACATGGCTATACAGAACCGATAAAAACACAGGGACATATACAGAAACACCGAAAAAGGCCATACTTGCAAATGGACACAGCCAGGCCAGAAATGCTGATGAAAGGGCGAGCAGGTGCTTTAAATAATAATAGCCACTCCCACTAGTCTTGAGGGGAGTGGTGTGTGGTGCATGGGATGTGTAGTAAGAAATAATAAATGAATAGTGTGTGTGCAAGTGTAATACTATAAGTGAAATATAGGGGGCAGTAATAAATGAAGTGCCTCAATAGAAATAAATGGATAATGGGGTGCAAGTGAGTGAAACATGGAGGGATAGTGTGTATGTCATGAGGCACAACGTGTATAGCCAGGTAGAAGCCTATTTGTGACGCCTTGATAATTCATAGAGCGGGCTACCCTGCTTGCTATGCCAAACAACAACACACCATGCTCTCCCAGCATCAAAGACCCGGCTGTGTCCAAGAGAAGCGAATATACATAATAATGAAAAATACCTGGGGTATTGGTAATCATTTTGGCCAAAAGGACGCAAGCTCGCAATCCACGACAAGGATCCCCAGACTTGCGAGTCCCTAAATCCTAAACTGGAACAGAACGTTCCTGATGCACAAACAGAACCGATAAAAACACAGGGACATATACAAAAACACCGAAAAAGGCCATACTTGCAAATGGACACAGCCAGGCCAGAAATGCTGGCTATACATGGCTATAGCAGCAAACTGAATCCTTGAAGGATGAAGGAAATCCTAGCTACGACTCTGAGAGGATCCGTTAGTGACATCTACAACAAGTGTTTTCCTAAATGAAGACCTTCTGGAGGAAAGTTCTCTGAAGTGACTACATTCTGGATAGATAATTAGTAGCCCAACACCTAAGAAAGAAAAATGTTCATGTTTTTTTCAATGGGTAGAGGGGATGAAGCCACTGCAGGACTCCTCTGGCAACGGCTTATCTCCCCAAGAACAAAGGATCTAGTACATAGAAATCCTACATGCCCAATCTTTCGATCTCAGGAGACTCCAAAACACATTGGATAGTTGGCCGATTTCACTGAAATCAACAGATTTGCCCGACATTTATCTAATGTGAATGGACACCTTTAAGCAGTAAGTGTCTTCTTGAGTTAGGAACTTCTAAAGGAGTTAATGTATTCTGAAATAAGTAACTTCTAGAGAAAGATTAGTCAGCTACTTCTGGGTGTAAGAGAGTCTGTTTGAGTAGATACCTTCTAAAATGATGTCTACTGGAGAGAGACATTGATTATTAAAGGGGTCTCTTCTTAAGGAACTTTAGAGGTCCGTGCACTTGCTTTCTAGAATCCAGATTAGGTATCTACTGAAGTGAACAGATTCTAGACAGCTCCAATAGAGTTCTGGGTTTCTGAGTTTTGTAGCCATTATATTTTCTATAGAGACGAAACAGCGTAGAATATCTTCTAGAAGCATGAATGTCCCTTGTCATGCACATCTGATGAGTAAGTAGTCTGGAGTTTCTATTGTATTCGAGTGTTTGTTTGAGTTTCTTTTGGAAATATTTTTCGGGATTGATGAACGTTCTTCTGGGGTGAGTACATATAATTTATAGTGATCCGTTAGTGAATGACTTGTGCACTGACGAATGTCTCTTTTAGTGAGTATCTTCTTGATTGATGAGTGAATGTTTACCTGAATGAGTGCATATAGAGAGATTCATGTGTTTTAGATTGATGAATGTCTTCTTCGATGAGGAACGGCTACATTCATGGTTGAGTATCTTGGAAGAATCTGTTCGGGTTTGGTCGCTTGATGAATGAGTCCTTTCTGCAGTCATTCCCTTTGAGAGTAGGAGAAAGTGTCCTCTACAATGATATTAGTATCTTCTAAAGGGATGAGCGGGTGTCATGTGGAGAATCTGTTGGGGACATGAATGTTTGTTATCAGTTAGGTATCTAGGATTACAGTCCAGCAGATGGATGAATTCACGTCTTCTGTACATAGAGAGAAATCAGATAGACGTCTAGATTGATCAGTGCCTTCTACAATGTCTTCTTCAATAACTTTTGGAAAGTTTGTGACTTCTACCTTCATGGGTGTCTTCTAGAGTGGACACAGTAAGGACTGATGAGTTTAACATCCTATGGAATGATTGTGTTGGAGAGAGATTCATAAGATCCTTGAGTGTCGTCTTGGGTGAATATATACTGGGCAACGAGTGAATGTGTTTTAGAGCAATAGGTGAGAATATCTTCTAAAACAATGAGTGAACGTCTTCTACAGAGATGAGTAAATATGTTTTGAGCTCGACAAATAAGTGAATGGCTTCTAGAGCAATGAGAGAATCTCTTGTACAGGGATAAGTAATTATGTTTTGATCTAGAGCAATAAATGAATATCTTCTAAAACAATGTGTAAATATCTTCTTGAATGATAAGTAAATGTCTTCTATGAGTGAAAGTCGATGAGTGAATGTCTACTATAGCGATGAGTGATTATCTTCTAGAGCAAAAAGTAAATGACTTCTAGAGCGATGAGTGTCTTCTAGGGCAATCTCTTCTAGAGCAATGAGTGAATATCTTCAAGAGCAAAAGGTGAATGTCTTCTAGAGCGATGAGTGAATATCTTCTAGAGAAAAGTGAATGAGTTGTAGAGCGATGAGTGTCTTTTAGAGCAAAGAATGAGTGTCTAGAACATAAGAGTGTTTCTAGAGCAATGAGTGACTAACTGATTGAGTGAAACTTTTCTAGAGCAAATAGCGATTGATTCCCAGAGCAAAAAAAGGAAAAGAAAAGAGAATGTTTTCTAGAGAAAATAGCGATTGATTTATAGAGCAAAGAGAGAATGTTTTCTAGAGCAAAGAGTGAACCTCTTCTAGTCATTAGTGAGTTTTCTAAAACAATAAGTGAATGTCTTCTATGAGTGAAAGTCGATTAGTGATTGTCTCCTGAAATAACTTTTTCAAGAGAATAATTTGTACATTTCAGACTGAAGATTGTCTTCCTGAGTGAGTCGCTTCTAGTCATGTTTGGGTGACTGCTGTGTACGTGTATTGTAGATTATAAGTGAGTGATTATATCCTAGTGAGATAAATGTCCTCTGGACTGGGTGTCTCGCATATGTTCCTTCTAGAAAGACGAGCAAATGTCTTCTGAAATAAATGTTTTGTTAATTCTCCTGTAATTATTCCCTCTGCCAAGAACATGACAAAATAAATTTACACTTATACAAAATATATATATTTTTTTCAGTTGACACAGAAATGATTCAGTGACTGCTCAATTCTAGACAACTCGCTGACCGAGGTAGTTGGTTGTTTTGCAGCTCACTGATTCAATGTTATGTCCTGGCTCCAGCTCTTATACAAAGGTGACAATCCAAAACCCGAAAACCAACATTCCCAGTAATAATATTTAGGTTTCGTAGCTTATTAGGTGTGAGATGACTCCAGTCTACCTTCCTGTCAGCGGGTCCTCAAAAAGTCAAGATAATAATCTGCACTGAGCTCCCTGCCAGGTCGGCGTCCCACACAACAAGGCGTCTTTCTCATCAAACTTTGCATTATATCCATTTTCGTTGGTAAAAGTGGTGATAGGAATTTTTTTATTTTTTTTTGCAAAGTGCAATAATGACACAGACCTGGTTGGAAATGCATCGTCTATGAGCCGGGACCGGATGTAATGTCGCAGTGCAAAAACATTGGATTTCACTGCAAAACACGCTGCATAGAATAATAATAATTTTTGGAGATAATTACTTTTCCCACTGAGCCCTGAGATTTATGGGAAGGCCAAACCAAACCGTGCTATACAGTCTTATAAGAAGATTTGGTGGCTATCCTCTTCCCACTGTTCCCTACTACATCAAAAAAATATGGGGATCAAAGCAAGAGATTCTGCATGGTCTAATAAAAATATTTGGTCGCTATCCTCTTACCACTGATCCCTACTGCTTGAGATGAGTGGAGGGACAAACCAAAACGTGTTTCATAGTTTTATGAGAATAATTTGCGGCTATCTTCTTACCACTGAACCCTCCTGCTTGAGATGAATGGAGGAGCCAAACCAAAACATGCTGCATGGTCTTTTAATAAGATTTGGCGACTATCCTCTTCCCAATGTTCCCTACTACCTGAAAAAATATGGGGGACAAAGGCAAAATAGTTTGCATGGTCTAATAAAAATATTTGGCGACTATCCTCTTACCACTGATCCCTACAGCTTGAGATGAGTAGAGGGGAAAACCAAAATGTGTTGCATCATTTTATATGAATATTTGGTGGCTATCCTCTTACCACTGATCGCTTTTGCCTGAGACAGATTATATACCACCCTCTGGTACTGAACTTTTTTTGGGTGCCCAGGTCAGCTAAACCCTTTTAAGGATCCCCCTATCTATCTTGCACTACATTGGGCAGTATCGGGTGTGTAATTTACTTATCCTAGGGCATCATATTAATACCCTCAATGTAGTTTTCTGGTAGTTACTTAGAGCTGGCACTGCCCTACACACTGTGGGGCTCAGGTATCAGTCTATGATAGAAAAGGGTGCAAACGTGTTAGAACTTACAGAGTTTGAAGCGCATTATTTCTGCCATCGTATTGAGCTTCTGTTTCCCCCAAATATCAACAGCCCCAAATCTAAGGTGCCGTCAGGATCACACAGACTGATACTACAGCCAGATCTGAAAAATTCTCACACATTATTTGTTTCCTTTAGGGTCACAGATTTTACAGGATCTCCCATGTAAACAGATGAAACAGCAGCCGGGTACAAGAACTCTGCATGACCCAGTCCCGGCTGCTCGAGGTGAAGAATCAAAGCCGAGTGTTTCCTGTAAATTACTTATTTATAGAAACCGCCGCATGTGAAACTCCAGAATTTACATAACAGACACGCGAGATTCTTAAAGAGCATTTCCCAACAGTCAGGAGGTCACAGTAAAATATATTATAATAGTAAATATAAAGAGCAGTGGCGTAACTACCGCGGTAGCAGCAGTAGCGGCTGCTACGGGGCCCGGGGCTTGAGGGGGCCCGGTGGCGCCGCTAGCAGCCGTTATGGCTACTACAGCGGTAGCGTCGCTACTGTGGGGCCCGCGACGCCGAGCCTTACACAGGCCATCTCATGCCTGTAGGTGTCGCTAGCACCGGAGGGGGCCCCAGTGCTAGCGGCAGCCAAATACATGAATGGCCGGGCATGTTCCGTGCCTGACCATCCAGTGCCTTACAATGACACTGATTGGCTAGCGGCGCGATGACATCATCGCGCCGCTTCCATGCTTGGAAGGCGCTGATTGGCGGGGCAAGTCATTCTGCCCCGCCAATCAGCGTCATTGGAGGACGCTCGTTCAACTCCTGCAGACATGCTCAGAAGAGAGCATGTCTGCATCGCCAGTGAACAGCGTGGGAACCGGAGAATGTGAGTATGTCAAGTTTTTGTTTTTTTTCCCCTCATAAAAATGTGAATGCCATTATCTATGAGGGGGGGAGGGGGGGGGGGTCATCTTTATGTGGGCTATTATATATAGGGGGTCTATATGTGGGGCAGTAGCTACAGGGGGGGTCTATATGTGGGGGTGTGGGCCATTATATACAGGGGGCTCTATATGTGGGCCATTATATACAGGGGGGTCTATATGTGGGGGTGTGGGCCACTATATACAGGGGGCTCTATATGTGGGGGTGTGGGCCACTATATACAGGGGGCTCTATATGTGGGCCATTATATACAGGGGGCTCTATATGTGGGCCACTATATACAGGGGGGGTCCATATGTGGCCCACTATATACAGGGGGGTCTATATGTGGGACACTATATACAGGGGTGGGTTACCTGTGGGGCACTAGCAACAGGGTGGCTATATGTAGTGCACAGTCTACAGGGGTGGGCTATATGTGGGACACTATATACAGGGGGAGCTATATGTGAGACACTATATACAGAGGTGGGCTATACGTGGAGCACTAACTATAGGGGAAGCTATATGTAGGGCAGCACGGTGGCTCAGTGGTTAGCACTATTGCCTTGCAGCTCTGGAGTCCATATGTGGGCACTATCTACAGGGGCTTCTATGTAGGTCACTATCTACAGGGGACATGTTGTGTGTTTGTGACAGTTATATTTAGATGTGTTGAGAATTTTAACTTCGTTTTATAGGTGCAGAAATGTTTTAAAAGTGAGAAGCTGAAGACATCTAAACGGAAAACTGCAGAAATGGGTCATGGCCGGGAGAAATCCATCATAGAGGTCTGGACCGGAGGGAGAAGAAAAGAACTAGAATCTGAGACGTCACCGGTGAGTCACTTAATATAAATGTTTATTCTGCCTCTAATCAGTATTGTAGTCACTGTATGATCTGCAGCGAGATGATGGTGATAGGATTTTTTTTGTGAAACCGCATCTCCCAGCATATCCTTACCATTGTTCCGGCCATGCTGGGAGCTGTAGTTTTACGCCGTACAAACTTATACGCAGTGGCGTAACTACCGCTATAGCAGCCGTAGCGACTTCTACAGGGCCTGCAGCATGAGGGGGCCCGTGCCACCCGCCGGCACGGCCCCCTCCCATGGCCGCAGGCTCCGCTAGCAGCCGCTATGGCTGCTACAGCGCGACGCCACTGAAGGGGTTGTTCCTACATAAGACATGTATCCCCTATCCACAGGATAGGGGATACATGTGTGATCGCTGGCAGCGATGAGGAGAACGGGGGACCGAAAGTCCCCCCTAAGTTCTCCATGACAAACCTCGGACTTCCGGGGTCTGTGTCGGCAGCTCCGTAGAAATGAATGGAGCGCCGGTCGCGCTTGTGCGCATGCGTGACCAGCGCTCCTTTCATTTTTATTGAACTGCGCAGACGCCGGAAGTCCGAGGTTAGTCATGGAGAACTTCGGGGGACTTTCGGTCCCCCGTTCTCCTTATCGCTGCCAGTGATCACACATGTATCCCCTATCCTGTGGATAGGGGATGCATGTCTTTTGTAGGACAAACTATAGGACGTTTTTTTTTGGGGGGGGGGGGGCTATATAGCGTTATCTACAGGGGGGGCTGTATGGCGTTATCTACAGGGGGGCTGTATGGCGTTATCTACAGGGGGGCTGTATGGCGTTATCTACAGAGGGAGTCTGTATGGCGTTATCTACAGGGGGGCTGTATGGCGTTATCTGCAGGGGCTGTGTATGGTGCTATCTATAGGGGGGCGCTGTGTGGTGGAATCTATAGGGAGGCACTATCTACAAGGGGGGGGGGGGTTGTGTGATACCCAGCAGAGGGGGGGGCCCCAGTCAAAAGTTTGCTATGGGGCCCAGTCTTTCCTAGTTACGCCCCTGATAAAGAGTTAAAAATATGTGAACCCCCTTCCTAATTATTGAGTTCAGGTGTTTCAGCCACACCCATTGCAAACAGGTGCATAAAATCAGGCACACAGCCATGTAATCTTCATAGACAAACTTTGCAAGTAGTACGGGTTGTACTGAAGAGCTCAGTGAATTAACACGTGGCACTGTCATAGGATCCCATAATTTAGTACCTATTATTTTTATCTGCTAGATCTGCCCCAGTTGCCTGTAAGTGTTATTATTATCTGCTAGATTTGCCCCGGTCACCAGTAAGTGTTATTATTATCTGCTAGATCTGCCCTGGTCACCTGTAAGTGTTATTATTATCTGCTAGATCTTCCCCGGTCACCTGTAAGTGTTATTATTATCTGCTAGATCTGCCCCGGTCACCTGTAAGTTATTATTATCTGCTAGATCTGCCCCGGTCACCAGTAAGTGTTATTATTATCTGCTAGATCTGCCCTGGTCACCTGTAAGTGTTGTTATTATCTGCTAGATCTGCCCTGGTCACCTGTAAGTGGTGTTATTATCTGCTAGATCTGCCCTGGTCACCTGTAAGTGGTGTTATTATCTGCTAGATCTGCCCCGGTCACCTGTAAGTGTTATTATCTTCTAGGTCTGCCCCGGTCACCTGTAAGTATTGTTATTATTATCCGCTAGATCTGTCCCGGTCACCTGTAAGTGCTATCATTCTCTGCTAGATCTGCCCTGGTCACCTGTAAGTGTTATTATTCTCTGCTAGATCTGCTCCAGTCACCTCTAAGTGTTATTATTATCTGCTAGACCTGCCCTAGTCACCTGTAAGTGCTATTATTCTCTGCTAGATCACCCCCGGTCACCTGTAAGTGTTATTATCTGCTAGATCTGCTCCGGTCACCTGTAAGTGTTATTATCTGCTAGACCTGCCCTAGTCACCTGTAAGTGCTATTATTCTCTGCTAGATCTTCCCTGGTCACCTGTAAGTGTTATTATTCTCTGCTAGATCTGCTCCAGTCACCTCTAAGTGTTATTATTATCTGCTAGACCTGCCCTAGTCACCTGTAAGTGCTATTATTCTCTGCCAGATCACCCCCGGTCACCTGTAAGTGTTATTATCTGCTAGATCTGCTCCGGTCACCTGTAAGTGTTATTATCTGCTAGACCTGCCCTAGTCACCTGTAAGTGCTATTATTCTCTGCTAGATCACCCCCGGTCACCTGTAAGTGTTATTATTATCTGCTAGATCTTCCTGGTCACCTGTAAGTGTTATTAGTATCTGATCAATCTGCCCCCTTCACCTGTAGATGTTACTATTATCTGCTAGATATGACCCGGTCACCTGTAAGTGTTATTAGTATCTTCTAGATTTGCCCCCTTCACCTGTAAGTTCTATTTTTTATATGCTAGTTTTGCCTCGGTCACTTGTGTTATCAGTATCTTCTAGATTTGCCGTCTTGACCTGTAAGTGTTATTATTTGCTAGATCCGCATTGGTCATCAATATTCTGCTAGATCCGCCCTGGTCGCCTGTAAGTGTTATTATTATCTCACTACAGAGATCCACACAGCCTCTTGAAGTAACATCAGCACCAGAACTGTGTGTCCGGAGTTTCATGAAATGGGTTTCCATGGTCGCTGCACACAAGTCTAAAATCACATTGCACAATTCCAAACATTGGCTGGGATGGTGTAAAGCACGTCGTCCCCGGACTCTGGGGCGACGTATTCTCTGGAGTGCTGATTCTGTATACCCTGCAGGATATGTAAATGTGTAACAATGAAAGTATCTGCATTCGCCGTCCTCCATCGTTATGAATTCATAGTCACCGCGATGAACCAAATAATGATGTGAAATTTTCATCTCAGCGGGCGAGCTCTTGACTAGGAATAATAAGCTCATAGCTGTGATGATGGCGACGCGCTCATTAACTACTTGTCCGGCAGCTCCAAGAATTATTACTTATTTTTAGAAGCATTCAGAACTTCTGCAGCCACTTACGAGGTGGCATAGGTGCGAGCATGGAAAATTCCATAAGGTGTGCACATGCCAAACCGACCAACTCGCCCGCCATAAATAACACACACAGACACATTACGTTTGACAAAAATTCTGTGGAATAAGCTACACTTTATTTAACACAAGCTCAACAGTTGGGTGACCACACACTGAGGCGCCTATTGCAAGAGCTGGGGGTGCCAAACCCAACTCCACTGCCTCCCCTGAGCAAAGCTGGCATTCTCTGACCAACTTTCGTTGCTACCCGAGACCAACTTACCAGTTACCAGCCACACAGCCTGTGGGGTTACTGCATTAATTCCCCTTTAAATTGTAACCAAAGTTTAATTTTTTTCCCCAATAAATCATCTGTACAAGCAGTGATAAGACACATTGTAATATATATTATTACAGGAAAATTCATCTTTCATTCACTTATCAAACTCCTTTCCACCTTTCACTTGCCTGCTGCACTAATCACTCTCTCAATTCACTGGCAAACACCGATTCAGAGATGAGGACGGATTATTAGCTCACTGAGGGATCAAGTTACATGCTGACCATAGAAGTCTATAAACAGGGGAGGGAGAGGAGAAAGTAGGAGCAGAGTGAGAGAGAGAGACAAAAAGAGACGCTGCTGCAGCACTAAAGATTCATAGCAATCCCTCATTACTTCTGTATAATGTCCTCCTTGCTGCTCCAGCTTCTAGTAAGTGTTATAGCTCACCCCAGTACTGGATTCTCAGCTACACTGCTTATTATTGCTTAGTGATGATGTCCTCCATGCTGCAGCAGCTTCTAGTAAGTGTTATGTCTCACCCCAGTGCTGGATTCACAGCTACGCTGCTTTTTACTACTGTATAATGTCCTCTAAGTTGAAACTTCTATATCTTACCCCATGGTGAATTCTCAGCTACGGTGCTCAGTACTGCTGTATGATGTCCTTCATGCTGTAGATACTAGTGTTATAACTCACTCCAGTGCTGGATTCACAGCTACAGTGCTCATTACTGCTAAATAATCTCCATACTGATGCTGTTGTTGCTTCTAGTAAGTGTTATATTTCACCCGTGATGGATTCACAGCTACACTGCTCATTACTCCTGTATGAAGTCCTCCATGCTACAAAATCTAGTAAGAGTTATATCTCAGTCCAGTGCTGTATTCACAGCTTCATTGCTCATTACTGCTGTATAATGACCTCAATGTTGCTGCTGCTTCTAGTGTTATATCTAATCCCGGTGCTGGATTCACAGCTACACTACTCAATACTGCCTTATAATGTCCTCCATATTGCTGCTTTTTCTAGTAAGTGCTTTATCTCATCCCAGTGCTGAATTCTCAGCTACACAACTCAGTACTTTTGTATGATTTTCTCCATGCTGCAGCTCCTAGTAAGAGTTTTATCTCACTCCAGGGCTAGAGATTCACACCTACACTTCTCATTACTTCTATATAATATCCTCCATGCTAGAGCTTCTAGTAAGTGTTATATCTCACCCCAGTGCTATATTCACAGATACACTGCTCATTACTGCTGTATGATTTCCTCCATGCTACAGATCCTAGTAAGAGTTATATTTCTCTTCAGGGCTAGTTTCACACCTCCACTGCTCAGTACTGCTGTATAATGTCCTCAATGCTACAGCTTCTAGTGTTATAATTCACCCCAGACCCCAGTTCTTTATCCACAGCTACACTGCTCATTACTGCTATATAATGTCCTTCATGTTGCTGCTGTTTCTAGTAAGTGTTTTGTGTGTGTGTTGTATGTGTTGCGTGCGTGCGTGCGTGCGTGCGTGCGGTATGATGTCCTCTAGGCTCCGGAGTTGAGTTCAGGAAAAACTGGCAATAAATGCAGGAACGTCATGTCTGCTTTAATAAAAGACAATCGCAGACCAGGTCAAGTTCAAACAGCTTAACTTCACTGAACTCAGCTGTAAGTACAGGGGTACATAAACGTTATAATTACTATCTCCTTAAGAGGCACATGGTTATACTCACAATCTTGGTGGTTACAACACAAAGTGCCACAATATCTTAAACATTATCAAACACCTCATCACATCAAACTTTTAGTAGATCAGAAATATCTCCTTTCACCGGTCACTAGAAGGGTATGTTCACACACACTAATTACGGATGTAATTCGGGCGTTTTTGCCCCGAATTACGTCCGAAAAATGCGGCTTGAAAGCGTTGACAAACATCTGCCCATTGAAAGCAATGGGCTGACGTTTGTCTGTTCACACGAGGCGTATATATACGCGTCACTGTCAAATGACGGCGCGTAAATAGACGCCCGCGTCAAAGAAGTGACCTGTCACTTCTTGGGGCGTAATTGGAGCCGTTATTCATTGACTCCAATGAAAAGCAGCGCCAATTACGTCCGTAATGGACGCGGCGTTCAAGCGCCTGCACATGCCGTTACGGCTGAAATTACGGGGATGTTTTCTCCTGAAAACATCCCCGTAATTTCGGCCGTTACGGACGCTGCCGTGTGAACATACCCGAAGTCATCAGAGACCAGACCCAGGGTGTGTTACTCCATGCAGCCTTAGGGCTTATTCACACGAACGTGTTATACGTCCGTGCTACGCTCGTGATTTTCATGCGTGTCGCACGGACGTATGTACGTGAATGGGGCCGTTCAGACTGTCAGTGAATTTCACGCAGCGTATGTCCGCTGCGTGAAACGCACGACATGTCCTATATTTGGCCGTGTTTCGCGCAGCACGCACCCGTTGAAGTCAATGGGTGCGTGCAAATCGGGCTTGGCACACGCAAGCAGTTCCGGGTGCCGCGCGTGATTCGCGCAACAGCAGTAAAAACAATGAATGAAAACAGAAAAGCACCACATGCTTTTCTGTTTGTAAACATAAAAACAGTGTCATAATGATGGCGGCTGCGCGAAAATCATGCAGCCGCGCACTATATGCTGATGCCACACGGCCCTTTTGCGTGCGCAAAACGGACACGTCCATGTGACTAAGGCCTTAACTTCAGTAAAACGACAATCCAAAATAACAACCCGAAAGCACCAGGTTCGGTTCCTGTAAGCCTTTATACTGCCTTTAAATATCAAAAAACAAAAACCTGATGTGTACTAATCAGCCTACGACCAGAAGGAGGGGGGAAAAGGGACCCACCCGGCCCCCCGAGGCCAGGATCCACCCCCGCTGACACCCTCCCTATCGCTTTCCCTTATTGCTGTCCCTTCTCTTACCCTGTGTTTAATCTAGCCCTAAGCTTACCCTTCTATCCCTATTATGCTCCCTATCGCTACATTTTTTCTTAAAGGGAATGTGTTGTTAGCAAAACATGTTTTGTTTTTTTTTTTAGTTAAACAATTAGTATGTAGGTGATTAAACATTGTTCTAATTTTTTTAACGAGTCAGGAAATATTATAAATTGGGTTCAATTTATAATATTTCCCAGCACTGGTTACTTGATGGAGCAATTCCCAAAATTGCAGCATTGCATGTGGTAAAGCAACCTCATTGCTTTATGCTGCAAAATTGGGTAAAAATCCATCGCTCTAGTGAGCTCTCAGAATCCCCCCCTCCTTTATCCTGGCTAGTGCCGGGAGAAACTAGGGGATTGAACGGTCTAACCTCCTACACTGTGTGTCGCCATTTTTTGAGCTAACACACAGTGTAGAAGGTTAACATACAGTAGTAAACACACACTGAACACAAACAGACATAGAAATCTCTTACCTGCTCCTGCCGCCGCCGCTCCCTCCGGTCCGTCCG
Source organism: Rhinoderma darwinii (assembly GCF_050947455.1). Classification (NCBI taxonomy): domain Eukaryota; kingdom Metazoa; phylum Chordata; class Amphibia; order Anura; family Rhinodermatidae; genus Rhinoderma; species Rhinoderma darwinii. Next base: position 9,693,867 of record NC_134692.1, read on the forward strand.
CTCCGTCTGCTGCCGCTGCTCCATGTGCACAAGTCCGGAAGCCGCGACCGGAAGTAGTAATCTTACTGTCCGGCCGCGACTTCCGGTCCACAGGAAAATGGCGCCGGACGGCGCGCATTTCAAATTGGACTGTGTGGGAGCGGCGCATGCGCGCCGTTCCCACACACACGGCGTACACCATAGTGGATGGAACGGGCCCCGTTCGCATTCCCTATGGGACTGGAGCTGCCGTATTCCATGTCTGTATGTGTCGTTAATCGACACATACAGAAATGGAAAAAAAAATGGCAGCCCCCATAGGGAAGAAAAAGTGTAAAAATAGAAAAAAGTAACACACAAACACACAAATAAATATAAACGTTTTTAATAAAACCCTAACATAAAACTGATATAAAAAAATATATTTTGGTGACACTGTTCCTTTAAGTGCCTAAACGAGGGCAAACCCCCCTAGACGAGCCGGCTGTGACCCCCCCCCTGAAGGTCAATACCCTAGGGCACCCTAAATGAAAAGCCCCTCCATAAGCGAGAGGCTTTGGATGCTCCCAGCCTATCAACCTCCAAAGAACGCACCTTCACCAGGACTGTGTAGATACTAAACACCGTGCTCTCCAAGTAAAGTGCCTTACCGCCATGCTGACTAGAAAAGACGTGTTACGGTCCCGACCACCTAGGTCTCTGAACATCCCATAGGCCCACCGGCGTAGGAGAGGTTGGTTAAGCCGAGCCAGCCAATGGAGGTGCCCACCCTTTTGTATTCCTCTGTAGTAAAGGGGCAATGAAGCAGGAAATGCTCCATACTCTCTAATGTATCGCTGCGCTCCTCCCCAGGACATCCCCTGTCGTCAGTGTTTCTGTACTTAAAGAGGCTCTGTCACCAGATTTTGCAGCCCCTATCTCCTATTGCAGCAGATCGGCGCTGCAATGTAGATTACAGTAACGTTTTTATTTTTAAAAAACGAGCATTTTTGGCCAAGTTATGACCATTTTTGTAGTTATGCAAATGAGGCTTGCAAAAGTCCAAGTGGGCGTGTTTAAAAGTAAAAGTCCAAGTGGGCGTGTATTATGTGCGTACATCGGGGCGTTTTTAATACTTTTACTAGCTGGGCGCTCTGAAGAGAAGTAACATCCTCTTCTCTTCAGAACGCCCAGCTTCTGGCAGTGCAGATCTGTGACGTCACTCACAGGTCCTGCATCGTGACGGCCACATCGGCACCAGAGGCTACAGTTGATTCTGCAGCAGCATCAGCGTTTGCAGGTAAGTAGCTACATCGACTTACCTGCAAACGCTGATGCTGCTGCAGAGTCATCTGTAGCCTCTGGTGCCGATGTGTCCCCGCTCGTCTGACACGATGCAGGACCTGTGAGTGACGTCACAGCGTGATCTCTGGAGAACACGCTGTGTCTGCACTGCCAGAAGCTGGGCGTTCTGAAGAGAAGTGGATGATACTTCTCATCAGAACGCCCAGCTAGTAAAAGTATTAAACACGCCCCGATGTACGCACATAATACACGCCCACTTGGACTTTTGCAAGCCTCATTTGCATAACTACAAAAATGGTCATAACTTGGCCAAAAATGCTCGTTTTTTAAAAATAAAAACGTTACTGTAATCTACATTGCAGCGCCGATCTGCTGCAATAGGAGATAGGGGCTGCAAAATCTGGTGACAGAGCCTCTTTAAGATTGCCTTTATATTCTACACAGCTATATCCTGAGAAATTGTACAGACCTTTTACCTGTCAGGTACGGTTCACACAGGCTATTTTCAGCCATTTCTGGTGCCGTAAACGTCCCGAAAAATCGGAAGCAGAACGCCTAAAAACATATGCCATTGATTTCAATGGGAAATACGGCGTTCTGTTCCGACGGGGCGTTTTTTTACACCTTGTTTTCTGAAAACGGTGCGTAAAAATATACCCGCGAAAAAGAAGTGCATGTCACTTCTTGGGACGTTTTTCATTGACTCCAGTGAAAAGCAGCTCCAAAAACGGCCGTAAAATACGCCGCAAAAAACGCGAGTTTGAGTAAAAAAACGCCTGAAAATCAGGAGCTGTATTCCCTTGAAAACAGCTCCGTATTTTCAGACGTTTTTGTTTATACATGTGCACATACCCTTACTCTTCACAGCTGAGATGTTGCTACAATTGTATCTGGTCTGGGCAATTCTTTGCAGCTACAAGAATTAGAATAAGAAAAATAAATATTTAATTTTTTCTTTCATTCATATTCATGAGATCTGAAAAAAAAAAAAACCCCTCAATGCCCCGTATTATATTGTAGACTAAGAGACAATTTCCATCTGCTTTATGTATCCGCGTTTCCCGATGATTATGAGGATGGATGTACCGCGCCAAATGGCAGCCGAGCCGGGTCGATGAAATGAACAGCTATTCCGGCCTATGTAACGCTCTTTGTCAATTACTGTGTTAATAAGTTCCCGGAGACGATTGTCTTAGCGGCGGGAGAAGATCTACGTGTTTGTTTGCTAATATCTGCTCCTTAATGGGGACGTTTGCAATTACAATAAAATCTTAAAACATCAGCGTCCATTTTATATATATACGGGAGAGTATATGGGTCATCGGGCAGAAGAATGATTCATTAATGAGCCGCTAATGTCGTCAACTTCGCTAATGAATACAATTACTAACTCAACTATTATTTCGCACCCCTCCCCCACAAGAAATAGAGAAGAGCCGTAGAAGTAATGCCCGTAGGGATGCAGAAGGAATCCGTCATTTCTAGAATTATTTGTGTATATAAAGCTGAAGAAAGGGCCTCCTGACAGCCTGCAGCATGTAAGGGGTTAATCATTAAAGGAACATTTCATTAAAAATAAAACCTCATCCCCCACATCGTGTCAGTACATAGTGTCCTCATAGATGTTGTGCATCCTGGGTTCCATGTTACAGTATGGTTTCTACATAGCAGCAACTTATGTCATATTTTTCCAGGCTAGCCAATAGGTGTTAGGCTCCACCTAGTTACATTGTTTTTCTTACTTTACACAGGTAGGTGCCAGTAGAGTACCAAGCATAGAAGGGCATGTGTCGACGCAATCATGGCCAAAATATATTAGACTGAAGCTCTGATGGGTGCATCAACTAACACCCGCCAGTGCACTTATCCAGATCCAAATCCATTAGTTGTATCGATATATCGGAGAGAAGTAAGAGACACACAGACAATGCTTTATATACCCACAAATATTCTTCTCTGCTTTATTGATAAAATGCAATTACAATAATATCTTTAACAAGGGGAGAAGGCTTGAGCTCAACCAATCACTTACAATGGGCCGTTGGCTCTATCTCAGCCAATTACATACAATGCGGAGTTGGTCATTCTGAGCCAATCACAAGCATGAAAGGCTTTTTACATGTAAGACTACAATTTCCCATAACACGACTGATGGGTCATAATGAACCTGCAGCTGCCATATCACCAGTTTATTACTCATAAGAAAAATGGTAAACAAAATGTGTTCCCAGAAAGTATGAGGCGTCAGACTCGAAAGAACTGGTAAGTATTTAGCTGTATTCTCCATAACAAGGAATCATAACATTAGCTAAGAAATAAAAACATATAATTATTCAGACAATCCCAGCATGAATTTACCTCGTTTATAGACACAGATAATTCTTCATTTTCTTTCATATAAGATGGAGTCACATAAACATATTTTGATCATTTTCACAGCATGTGACTCGTATGGGATCCATGGTGGACAAGTCATTGAACTGCTCGGTTTTGCTTGCCACTATGATAGAACTACCTGCAACCACCACTAGGGTGAGCTCACTGCAGAGTAAAACAGCTTCCATTGAATTCAATACTTGATGTAGAAGTCCATGTGCAGTGAGCTCCCCCTAGTGGTGGCTTCAGGCAGAGAGAATTATATCATTTATCAAGTCAAGAATTGTAATAAAGGTGTGACGAGCTCTCAGTGGGCAGTGGGGTCTATTCTGAGTTTTGCTATGGAGCCTATGATTTTTGTGTACAATCATTGGACCATTATGCTCCGCCGAGGGCCATAAAAAGTTGAAAATGGAGGATGGAAGTGAGGCACCATAGTAGACAAAATATTTGTATAGTTTCTACATTTCACATATATAGTCTACATATACTACAGTACAATATATATAGTATATAATACATATTATTAAGATAGAACATGATTACATTACTGTGCAAAAAGGTCGCCATTGTGTCTCCATATATAGGGCCGCTGTTCTCTTATGTTGTATAAGGAGCCTATAGACCACCCAGCAGTAGGGGGAGGGGCCTAAACAAGTCTGTGCAGCACAGGGAGGCAGTCTATTGTACAGCAGATAGAACTTCCGTGACCACTTCTGTACATTTAGCTCCGCGGTATTTAACTAGTGGTCACTCAAACAGGAAGTCAAGTGGTTGCTAGGAAACAAGAACTAAAGGCAAGTGACAGATTCTACAGTGACCTGTAATATAGTAATGCTGCAGGGCCCCGTAATACTAAGTATATGATTATCATAGTGGAGATGAATGGAGCAGCTTTTCCAATGTCCTATAACAAGGATGTTTTACATATTATATAGAAAAAAGTATGTGAACCCCTCCTACTTATTGAGTTCCGATGTGCAAGAAACAATGTGCAGAAATTTCCACAGACACCCCAAAATCTTTTGGAAAGTCTTCCCAGAAGAGTGGAGGCTGTTATAGCCCAAAAAGGGGCCACACTCCACATGCATACCCATGGATTCGTAATGGGGTGTCTAACAAGCTCATATAGGTGTGATGGTCAGAGGTTCACATACTTTGGGCCACATAGTGCATCATCATCATCATCATCTCCTATCTAGAAAGTAAATATACAAAGAGGGGGAGGAGCCTGTAATGAAAACAATGACATCACACACAATGACATCACACATTACCCATTAGAGCTGAGTGATGTCGCTGTGCGGGGTCTTGCAGGACATGGTGTCTGGACTCGTTACTTTGTATCTCCGCTCGCTTGGTCATTGCGCTCTCCGTTCTGCTTGACACCTGATTTAGTTAACCGGTTAATTACAATTGAATTGGTTATTGATATTCGGAGACGGGAGGACGATGGGTTGTGATAATATATGATGTAGATTTGTGACTTAATAAACTTCAGTCGGATGAAGGACAATGGATCCCAGTGACTGATAATCTGTCTGTCCTCATCTTAGGGTTAGTTGTATGTAAAAACACCATCCGGGGGCCATTAATTAGGAGTCAGCATTTACTCTGCGCTGTTATTTGCTTTTTATGGTGATCATAAATTCCTCCTCGTTGTCGCTGCTATGTGACTTTTCACCTTTGATCATGATGTCTGATGTCACGGCCTCCTCGCGCGCCATTTTCTGACAGTAGTTCTCATAGTATATACATAGAAACACAGATACATTTGCAATTATTACCTGATTTTTTATACCCAAATGCTGCAATTTAATGCTAAATAATACCGCCATACAATGCTCATACAATACAGCCATTCAGTGCCCAAATAATACTGCCATACAATGCCCATACAATGCCGCCATTCAGTGCCCAAATAATACTGCCATACAATGCTCTTACAATGCTGCCATTCAATGCCCAAATAATACTGCCATACAATGCCCATACAATGCCACCATTCAGGGCCCAAATACTGCCATACAATGCTCTTACAATGCCGCCATTCAGTGCCCAAATAGTACTGCCATACAATGACCATACAATGCCGCCATTCAGGGCCCAAATTATACTGCCATACAATGCTGCCATTCAGTGGCCAAATAATACTGCCATACAATGCTCCTACAATGCAGCCATTCAGTGCCCAAATAATACTGTTATACAATGCAGCCATTCAGTGCCCAAATAATACTGCCATAGAATGGAGCCATTCAGGGCCCAAATAATATCGCCATACGATGCTCTTACAATGCCGCCATTCAGTGCCCAAATAATACTGCCATACAATGGAGCCATTCAGAGCCCAAATAATACTGCCATACAATATCTAAGTATTGCTTTCATACAATGCCCATATAATACACGCATTCAGTGCCCAAATAATACCCCCATAGAGTGTTCACATTACACTGCTTTATATTTCCCACACAATACTGCCCCAATTATACTGCCATTCAATGTCCAAATAATACCGCCATACTGTACAATGCCTAAATACTGAAGAGGGTAATGGTTAAGTCCAGGGCCGTGAAGGTTTACACACGATCCCCTCTTAGTTGATACTGTGACCCCTTTAGGGACCCCTAGGAAATAAGAGCCGTGGGCAATTCATTTCTTTGCCATCCTCTAAAACCAGACCTGCTCTTTTAGGCCAAATGCACACGATGCGTATTCCGCGCGGATTTGCTGCTTGTATTTTCCTGTGGCAAATCCGCAGCATAATACAGGACCAGAAGAGTGAATGAGACCTCAAAAATGGAATCTTCACGGTGCAGAATTTTTTCGCACGTAAATTGACCTGCGGTGTGTATTTTAAAGTCCGCAGCAAGTCAACTTATCCTCCGTTTCTGCCTGCAAATTGTATCTGACAAGTTTATTAAAAAAAAACAAAAAACACCAAAATCTGCAGCATAACATCGCAGCTTTTTCCGCATCAAAATGTAAAAAACGCACCTAAAAGCGCATCACAAAATATGGTGCGGATTTTACCGGCGGAATTATCTGCGGTTTTGAAGCGGATTTTCTGCACCAAATTGCGCAATGTTTGCAGGTAGCCTCAGGTTTCTGAATAATATAATATGAGGTAGAATGCACTAGGTGATGATTGCAGATCTTCTTAGCGCTGTGTATTCTGCTGATGTCACTGAATCTCCCCCACGCTGCTTCCTGTAGATGATGTAAGGATTTTACCAACCAATCATCTCTGCCCTAAGCAGTGGGCTGGTTTTCTCACTGCCTGTGACATGCTGCATGCTGCTGCACAGGGCACAGTCTGCAGCCTCTCCTGTGCCTTACACCTGCACTTGTGTCTCTCCAGCTTCCTGCTCACAATTTGGAATGATCTATATAACTAAAGCTTCTGATAGATGTGATCTGGCCGCACAGCCCTATGTGATATTGATTTCTATAATCAAGATGATCTGCTGGAGTTTCTTTTTAATATAATCAAGATGATAGACAGAAAATAATTTTTTTTCTACTAAAGCAAATTAAGGGTGGTATTGGGAAATAGAAGAACACTGTTATAATGTGGGCTTGGATAAAGGAATGATTTCATGTGTCTGCTGGAGTTTCTTTTTAAAGTAAATGTCCAATCAATGCTCCAAATCGAATGCATAGACATAGAATTAAATGATAAAATTCTTTCTACTTGTGGCCACCACTAGAGGGAGCTGGGGAACCTACTGTATACTGTGTTGTTATTATTGAGTTAAATGTATACACAGTATACAGTCCATCTCCTGAGCTCCCCCTAGTGGTGGCTGCAGGTAAATAAAATTGTATCATGTAAATCTAGGTCTATGCAGGGGATTTGGAGCTCTGTATCAGAAAAACAAAGCTCTGACCGCTATAAAGATCTATTAAGAAATTAATCAGCACAAAATTCACTTTAAGGACATAAATGTATTTATTTAAAAAAAAAAGGAGAATTAACAAGTGTGCAGGAATGGGGGATAGAAACTGTTGTACATGGGGAATCCTGAAAGAATAACCTTGAGGACCCCAATGATGGAGGAGTAGTCGCTTGTGTCTTCTACATGAGGCCCCCGCAGCCGGTACTACATGTTACAGATGATTCCAGCCGCATCACAGAGGAGATATAAGGAGTCGTTTGTGATTGTGTTTTGCGCTGATCTGTGGCCGTAAATTGCAATGACGCTCCTACAACGAGTATAAATCGGATTTATCCACGCGCTGCCGCAGAAATTTCCACACACACAGATTTATACACAGCACATCCAGTAAACTCTCGTATTTAATGGGATTTATGATCTCGTCCAGAACCTAAATTACAAGAGAAGAATACACAACCCGGGCGGAGAGATATCCAGAGCTGGAGATAAATCGCCGGACTGAGGGGTTACAGCTTCTGCTAATGAACATGATCTGTTGGAAATGTAAAGTATGGCGTATTAAAGGGAGACTCACACTAGAAATAAAATGAAGAAAACAGGAGGCAAACCTCTGCAGGACTATCTTCACCCTGCCGGAGGACCTTCAACTTCTAGTCGATTCCATTTTCAGCTAAAATTCAGCAAGGGGAGGGACTTCTTTCCAAAAGGGGTGTGGCTTAGCTTGCTCGGTTTCCCACTACAAAAGTTAGAAAAGTCAGTGGGGGAGGTTTCTGCTGCAGCAATCTGCCTCCCCTACCACTAAATAAGATATTCCCAGATGCGGCTCAGTTTTCATATTCATCAAATATCTGAGTATGTGCTTAGCTATAGGGGGCACAGAGGTAGCGCTGATGCCTGAGGGGGCCCAAATGCCCCTATGCCATATAAGAAGGTGCCAGTATTGGAGGATACCAGTCAGCTAAATTGGGCTGTGCTGTAGTTTACTGTTTATGGCCCGGGAGCACCGCTCTGGAGGGAAAAATAATGGAGTCCTTCATTCTCAGGATTAATGGGGTCCCAGAGGTCAGACCCCCACATTTCCTATGTTACGCCTCTGTATCTGATGTATCCTATATAGGACAATCTTTCCGGTCATGCATACTTATCGGGTGCAGTCATCCTTGTGTCTACGTCATCTACAGCCTGCCGGGCGTGGGGGGGAGGGGATTGTTAGCGGGGTGAGATTAATATGACAGAATACTCCGGTATTAATCACAGTTACATCCGGATTGCTGTCTTTGCCGCTCTGCGGGGCGGTGGCTGCATTTACAAAAGCGTCATTAAAAACCGTGAAAAAAAGAAAGAAATGAGATGTATCAACCCATCTGCGAGGAATGATTAGATGTGTTAATGCGGCCATGATGGATCGAGGCAACCGGCGCGGCGAATGGTGAGATGGATCGGTTACATGCCCAGATGAATAATCAGCGGCTCCACCGGCATCAATAGGCCGGGATTAGAGCGATTGGTTTATTGGGATTGACAATGTTCATAGATCACTGATGTATGATAAATTTCTGGCCGCTTAAAGGGCCGGCGCGCTCATATTTTCACAGCGGGTTTAGTAAAGAGGATTTATAGCCTATAATCTAGCACTGACTTGATACATAATGGCATCATTAAACAGGCAGAATATACACACTCACACTGTCAAGAAAGGCGTGGGGATCAGGAGGCTTATTTTGGGGTTCCCCCCTCCCCAAGACCTGCTAGACCCTTGCAGAGGATGAACACTTTTTTAACATCATCATATTTTATAGATTATATTTTAGTTATTTTGCTCTGTCATTTGATAATCTGGCATTAGACAAGGTGAGAAGCAGAGAATGGAGAGCAGATAAGTAGTCAGACCGTCAGCGCATGTATTACGTTATCATTCGCTAGTGGGATTCTCTACACTTCATCACACATACCTTTCTATGATGTCTGATAATCCAGAATATTTGCATTCATCAATTCCCTTTAAGACTGGATTGAAGGAATGTTACTGTGTATTAAAATGGCAAAACTTATTACAATGAAGACTTTATTACAAGTAAATGGTGGGAAACGTTGAGACGTCCCTGAGCCCGAAGGAGAGCCCAACCCTGTCCATGTGACATCTTCAGTGTTTCATCATCACTGCTTTCTAGCGGCTGGATAGGCTGCATTCTCAGTGATGTCACCGCTGCTTTCTAGCGGCTGGATAGGCTGCATTCTCAGTGATGTCACCGCTGCTCTCTAGTGAATGGATAGGCTGCATTCTCAGTGATGTCACCGCTGCTTTCTAGCGGCTGGATAGGCTGCATTCTCAGTGATGTCACCGCTGCTCTCTAGTGAATGGATAGGCTGCATTCTCAGTGATGTCACCGCTGCTCTCTAGTGAATGGATAGGCTGCATTCTCAGTGATGTCACCGCTGCTCTCTAATGAATGGATAGGCTGCATTCTCAGTGATGTCACCACTGTTCTCTAGTGAATGGATAGGCTGCATTCTCCGTGATGTCACCGCTGCTCTCTAGTGAATGGATAGGCTGTATTCTCAGTGATGTCACCGCTGCTCTCTAGTGAATGGATAGGCTGTATTCTCAGTGATGTCACCGCTGCTCTCTAGTGATGGATAGGCTGCATTCTCTGTGATGTCACCGCTGCTCTCTAGTGAATGGATAGGCTGCATTCTCAGAAAATCTACATTTTAATTGAACATGCTTTCTGGCCTCCTTGCGGGATCCGTCTTGTTTTGTAGCCTCGTTTCTAGTTCATTCGTTTATCATGTGACTGAAATGAGGCTTGAAATTCAATGTTTGTATTGTCACCTGCATTGAAGGAAATGGAATATTCTGGGCAGTTTAATGCATTGCAGCTTCTCCGGGAATTATTGTTCAGATTAACATCCCCCCTGGCGGTTTTTACTCACGGTCGGTGGAGATTGTAACGCCGGGTGCAGGGACAGCTGCATGTGGGGGCCGCGTCTCAACTTCCTACAGAAAACCCAAAACTGAATAATAACAAAACTACATAAATCATCTCTCGGGATTGTTCACACTTTGTGGTTAATTATGGCTCGTTACATCATTACATGAACAGGGAAGATTTTATTCTCTTGTAGGGGGAAGGGAATTGACAACGAATCTGGGGACAACAAAATGCCCCATAAAGTGGTTGTCACTCTTAGGGGGGATTCACACAAGCGTGTATTCGGTCCGTGCGGGCCGCGTGGTTTTCACGCGCCACGCATCGACCAATACAAGTCTATGGGGCAGTACAGACAGTCCGTGCTTTTTGCGCGTTTGTTCGCTGCGTACAAAACGCGACAGGTTCAATAACTCCGCGTATTTCGCGCATCACGCATCCATTGAAGTCAATGGGTGCGTGAAAACCACGCAGGTTGCACGGAAGCACTTCCGTGCGAACGAACTGAAACAGCGCACCAGCTGTCAAAAGGATGAATGTAAACAGAAAAGCACCACGTGCTTTTCTGTTTCCGAACATCCAAACGGAGTGTCATTGAGATGAGCGAAGCCGGACAAGCGAACCGAACTTCACCGGGTTCGGCCGAACTAGTTTTGGCCGAACCCGGCAAAAAAATGTCCGGTACGCGACGTCAGGAGATAGTCACTGTCCAGGGTGCTGAAAGAGTTGAACTGTTTCAGCACCATGGACAGTGACTACCGATCCCAATAAACATGAACCTGTAAAAAAAAAAAAGAAGTTCTGACTTACCGAGAACTCCCGGCTTCTTCCTCCAGTCTGACCTCCCGGGATGACAATTCAGTCCAAGTGACAGCTCCAGCCAATCACAGGCTGCAGCGGTCACATGGACTGCCGCGTCATCCAGGGAGGTGGGGCCCGATGTCAAGAGAGGCGCGTCACCAAGGCAACGGCCGGGAGGGCAGATCTCGGTAAGTACGAACTTTTTCTTTTAACAGGTTGGTGTATATTGTGATCGGCATTCACTGTCGAGGGTGCTGAAAGAGTTACTGCCGATCAGTTAGCTCTTTCAGCACCTTGGACAGTGACGGGCGTCGACTAGCCTCATCTCTATGATGGCGGCTGCGCGAAAATCACGCAGCCGCGCATCATACACGGATGACACACGCAGCTGTCAAATGGTTTTTGCGCGCACAAAACGCCGCGTTGTTTGCGCGCGCAAAAACGCAACGTCCGTCTGTATCTGCCCTAAGGCTTTGTTCACACGGCAAATTAAAAGCGGCTGTAAAATACGGAGCTTTTCAAGGGAAAACAGCCTCTGATTTTCAGCCGTTTTTGATGCGTTTAAGACAATAAAAACGGCTCAAGAAGTGACATGCACTTCTCTTTTACAGGGCGTTTTTTTACGCGGCGTTTTTACAAAGGCCTGTAAAAAAACTCAGTTTTTCCCGTTGAAATCAATGGGCAGCTATTTGGAGGTGATTAGAACGTGTATTTTTAGCAGTTTTTCGGGGCGTTTACGGCCCGAAAAACGGCTGAAAATAAGCTGTGGGAACATCCCCTAACCCAGAGAGGAACCTTCCGGTGACATAGACGAGCCCATCATAGCGGGAGATTCTGCAGGAAACATGCGTGCAATGAATGGTGGGGTCCAGTTGGGCAATATGAACTTGCAATCATTTAGGTTGACCCCCTCAATAATTTAGGTCAGTATTTTTGTAAACCAAAACCAGGAGTGGAGAGAAAAAGTTGAATGAAATATTGGCACCTCTTCCGTGTTCTGGAGTCGCTCCGGGTTTTGGCTTGCAGCTGTGCAGACCTGATGGGAGTTGTAGTCTCACAACAGCTGGAGGGCCACAGGTTGGAGGCCACTAATCTATAGGATCTATTTTTGACATTTTCATTTTGCCGCAGTTTATGGGAAAAGCCCGGTGACTCCTGCAGTAAATGACACATCGTCTCGGTGCCGCATTACTCAGATTTCCAGGTTGATTGCGGTTCCCACCCTCGGCCATTTGCGGGATGATTCAGACTGTCGTCTATCCGCCTCGTGTCTCCCCCACCCCCGATCATTGCTACACGTGACGTGTCGCTGCCATGCCTGCCGGGAAAAACATTTATCTGGAAATGAAGGCAATATCATCGATAATATGATGGATGAGACCACTGGGGGGAGGGGGGGAGAAGATCCGCGATATCCGCAAACATCACAGAGGTGGTTACGCAGCAAAAACATCTCATTCTAAAAAAAAAATCCACCTCCAGGTGAAATCCACTTATATTTCTCAGCAACTTTGTAAATAATCGGCTTTGCTGATCTTGAGCTTTATCTTGTGCTCCATTCACCTCCAAAGCTGCTTTCAAATTTCTACTGGTTGACCTTCAATAGAGACAGGAATTGATTTAGACTTGTGACCTAACAGCTTAGTTCTCAGCTCTCGGGGTGTTTGGAGTATTTGTTTCCGGCAGCAGATACATGTGCAGTGTTGGGGTGGATTTGTATGAGTCGTTTTTGGCGTATTTTTTGGAATCGCTGCAAACGACATTGCACTTTTTACAAAAATAGCGCCGTTTTGCGGTGATTACAAAAATGTCAAACTACTTTTGTAAATTCACCCTCAGGGATAAGGAGCGGCACCGCGATGTCTGTAATTGGCAGAAAAATAAAATAAATCTCCATTTGCAGTTGTTTTATAATTCTTGGGTGGACGTCATCACTATTAACAACACAGACCGAGCGTGAGGGCGACTACTGAGCTGCCGCAATTCATCGTTTTCTGCAGGGCCGGCTGCAGGTTCATGTGGGTCTTTGGGCGACACAGATTTAGTGGGCCCCTTTGTGGGGGAACTCACAGCGGCAGAAAACGGCAGTTTGTGCCCCCTTATAGAACGTAGGCCCTGTTTATTCCCCCATATAAAACTTAGGCCCCCTTTATTTTCCCTTATAGAAGTTAGGCTCCCATGTATACAGTTATCTGTAGATAATGCCACACACACCCTGTAGGCAGCACCTTTGGGGCTCTCTTTAGGAGTGGAATCCCCAGCCAGAGCGTTGCCGATGCTCTGGCCGAGGATTCGGGACCCTGAGGAGCCCCTGATGTCACTGTCCATGTATGGACGGGCTGGGGATTACACTCCTAAAGGGAACCCCAAAGGTGCTGTCTACAGGGGGTGTGTGGCATTATTTACAGGGGCTTGGGGGCGTAGCTAAAGGCTCATGGGCCCTGGTGCAAGAATTCACCTTGGGCCCCCCTACCCCTCCCCAACACCACCAGACCCCTGCACACGCCTATGCCCAGCCGCCTTGCCCAACAGCCCCCATGGATGCCTCTACTGTATAATGTCCCCCATAACTGCCCCCCACACAGTAAAATGCCCCCATAGCGGCCCCCACAGTATATTGGCACCCATAGCTGCCCCTCATACAGTATAATGCCCCCCCATACAGTATAATGCCCCCCATAACTGCCCCTCATACAGTATAATGCTCCCCTCAGCAGCTGCCATATCAGACCCCCTCCCATACCCAGTATAATGCCCCCATAGTGCCTAATAGAAAAACAATAACATAATTACATACCTATCCCCGTTCCACGATGGATGGAGAATCTTTCTCTTCCTTTACTGTGCTGCGAGTGACTCGGCGCAGACAGGCCCTGTGCGCCCCCCAGGCTTAGGGGCACGGTCGCAATTGCGACCCCTATAGCTACTCCACTGAAAGGGAAACCGTGAAGCACCCAGCTGACGCCGGCCCGGGTTTTCTGGAAACAGGAAGCAAAGAGAGCAGGGAACGCAGCTCTGGATGTGATTGGAGTATAGGAATTCCTTCTCGCATTGCGGTGCATCAAAGTCATGTCAAAAAATGTATTTCAAATCCGCATGTTTTTCAGTTTTAGGGTGTTTTTTCACAGATCCGGATGGAAAATGCGAAGCAATTACGCTTCACGTGACGGGGGCCTTACAGGTAAGTTTTATTAACTATTTATAGATGTCCACTAATCCGGAATATTTCATAATCCAGCACCTACTAATTCAGTCCTATTAAAGGGGTACTCCGGTTACAACAAGTTACCCCCTATCCGTAGGGTAAGGGGTAACTTGCTGATCGGTGGGTGTCCGCCAGCTCAGACCCCCACCGTTTACGAGAACGGGGACCACGAAGTTGCCTGAACCCCTTGTTTGAACCGAGCAGCAGGTCCCTCATGCGCACTGACGCTTCATTCATTCTCTATGGCAGGGCCGGAAAAAGAAGAACACTGCACTCGCCTATCTCCGGCGCCCCCATAGAGAATGAATGGAGGGCATGAGGGACCTGCTGCTCGGTTTAAACTTGGGGTTCAGGCAACTTCGTGGTCCCCGTTCTCGTAAACGGTGGGGGTCTGAGCTGCTGGACACCGGATAGGGGGTAACTTGTTGTAACTGGAATACCCATTTAATGCAGTACCAGACACAACCCATGGACAGGTGTGGCGCTGTTTTTGGAAGAAACTATCAACCCTTCACTGTGACCGGCGAAAGCTGCGCCAAAGCTGCATAAAACACGACTTCGGCTCGTCTCTTGTTCTGGACGGGTCTGTCGCTCGCCCGTATTCGCCGTGTTGTCCGGGACTTCCGGTCGCAGAATGTTTTTAAACGAGGCCGTGAATTAAAATAAGACATTTTGTGGCCTCGCACAGAACTGATTAGAATTCTGCAGCGCTCGCAAACAGTAATCAAATCTGCCTGAATTGGCGCGGTAATTATTATGGGTTTTGTCTGTGTTTATGCTCATAATTTGCTACGGAAATGATTCTTTTCATCTCGTGTTCATCGCTCTGAGGAAAGCAAATCATTACAAGTGACCCGATCTGCCCCATTACCCGACGGCGAACAAAGACAGCGCCGAAGACGCACCATCCCCGTACGATAAGAAAGCAACGTGATAAATGGCGTCCTGCTGCGGAGGAACCTTCAGACCACAGATAATTACCTGCACGCCACGCAGGACACCAATAATCCGGCACCTGATAGTCTGGAATCACACAGCCGGCAACCAGCGCAAGTACCAAACCAACAGCGGGCTGCTGAGCTGTGTATCTAAGCCTTTCATGTGTGATACTATCTGCGGAGCTGTGTATCTAATCCCATCATGTGTGATACTATCTGCTGAGCTGTGTATCTAAGCCTATCATGTGTGATACTATCTGCGGAGCTGTGTATCTAAGCCTATCATGTGTGATACGGTCTGCTGAGCTGTGTATCTAAGCCTATCATGTGTGATACTATCTGCGGAGCTGTGTATCTAATCCCATCATGTGTGATACTATCTGCTGAGCTGTGTATCTAAGCTTCTCATGTGTGATACTGTCTGCTGAGCCACTGTATCTAAGCCTGTAATGTGTGATACTGTCTGCTGAGCCAGTGTATCTAATCCTATCATGTGTGATACTGTCTGCTGAGCTGTGTATCTAATCCTATCATGTGATACTGTCTGAGCTGTGTATCTAATCTTGTCATGTGTGATACTCTGTTGAGGCAGTGTATCTAAGCCCCTATTCTAGTGTATTGTGCCCGGTGACGGCGGTCCATTGTGGCATCGTCTCCCACCCCCCGCTCGCTGCTCTTTCCTCCCGCAGATCAATAGGACGCTCCTCATCTAGATAATTGTCCCCGTCGGGTTGTTGTCCGAGCGCGGCAGCTTCGTCTCCAGCAGATCATAATGGGATCAGACACTGAGACGGCTTCATTAAAAGATCATCGCCTCAGTGTGAGCTCCGGAGCTGCGAGCGGCTCGTGTCTTCCAGTATCTGAACATTGAGGAGGACGGATCTTATCACGGAGCCCCCACCTCAAACATCGGCCGGGAATCTATGACAGACAAGTGTGAGGACGAGCGCGCCAATAAATCCGCAATCCATCATTGTCCATTAGGGCTTATTCAGACAAACGTCATATATGTCCGTGCAAATCACGCGCCTCGCACGAACCTATGTTACTCTACGGGCCGTGCAGACTGTGTGTCCGTGTGTCCGCTGCGTAAAACTCACGACATGTCCTATATTTGTGCGTTTTTCGCGCATCACGCACCCATTGAAGTCAATGGGTGCGTGAAAATCCCGCGCAGCACATGAAAGCACTTCCGTGTGACGCGCGTGATTCGCTCAACAGCTGTGAAAAGTATGAATGAAAACAGAAAAACACAACGTGCTACAAACATCCAAACAGAGTGTCATCATGATGGCGGCTGCGCGAAAATCACGCAGCCGCGCATCATAAGCTGATGACACACGGAGCTGCTAAGTGCCTTTTGCACACGCAAAACGCCGCGTTTTTTGCGTGCGCAAAACGCACACGCACGTGTGAATCCGGCCTTAGTATAGCAGCACATCCCGCAGCTCTGTAAAGGGTGTGAAAACTTTTGCACCTTATTTTTTAGCTACAATGCATACACAGTATACACAATACCCCCACACAGTATAATGCCCCCCATAGCTGCCCCCACACCATATAATGCCCCCCATAGTTTCCCCCACACAGTATAATGTTCCCCTATAGCTGCCCCCACACCATATAATGCTCCCGTAGCTGCCCCCACAGTATAATGCACCCATAGCTGCCCCCACACAGTATAATGCACCCATAGCTGCCCCCCACCATATAATGCCCCCACACAGTATAATGCCCCCCATAGCTTCCCCCACACAGTATAATGCCCCCCATAGCTGCCTCACACCATATAATGCCCCCCATAGCTGCCCCCACACCATATAATGCCCCCCATAGCTGCCTCACACCATATAATGCCCCCATAGCTGCCTCACACCATATAATGCCCCCATAGCTGCCCCCACACAGTATATTGTCCCCATAGCTGCCCCCACACAGTATAATGTTCCCCTATAGCTGCCCCACACAGGATAATGCCTTCATAGTGCCTAATAAAAATAAATACTCATCTAACCCCGTTCCCACAATGATTGGAGCGGACGCCTCTGGATGTCTCCTCCGGTCTGTGCTATGTGCGGCACAATGATGTCACTGCCTCTCTGCACCAAGACGCTAACAGCTGGGATTACGTAGTGAAGGATAGAGCAGGGAGCTGACAGCTCTCTGCTTCACCGTTGGATTCAACTGGATCTGCATCCTGACGCAGATACAGTTTAAATTGGGACAAGCCACCCGGGACATTGCCTGGAATCCGGGATTATCCTGCTGGATCCGGGACGGTTGGGAGGTAGAGAGGAGTATTTCTCCCCAACACCTGCAGGCTCCATTCTCGCGGTCTTTGACATCTTACATTCTCTATCCAACCAACAGTCCCTTTGAGAGAACAGTCCCCACTCTAGAATAGCATCCAACCCACCCCATCATTTTGTGGGACTACGAGGAGCTAAATAACACCCTGATCTCTGGAGTAAGAATGGCGAAGAAGTGCTGCAGCAGCAATGACGGCGCAGGTAAATAGTTGCTTTCCCCTTTCTCCTCCTAGTGGTTGGAGCTGGCGGCTGCGTTACAGGGATGACGTGTGACCCATTTAATCCTAATCCGCTGTCTACGTCATCAGTTGCAGCAGGAACGTTCAGGACTTCACTGGCCGCACATTTCCAAACACTGAACACGGCGTCAGAGCGGATCTAGTCATTAAAATAAGGGTATGTTCACACGAGGGCGTCCGTAACGGCTGAAATTACGGGGATGTTTCAGCCTGAAAACATCCCCGTAATTTCAGCCGTACCGGCATGTGCAGGCGCTTGAACGCCGCGTCAATTACGGCCGTAATTAGCGCTGCTATTCATTGGAGTCAATGAATAGCGGCTCCAATTACGGCCAAAGAAGTGACAGGTCACTTCTTTGACGCGGGCGTCTATTTACGCGCCGTCATTTGACAGCGGCGCGTAAATATACGCCTCGTGTGAACAGACAAACGTCTGCCCATTGCTTTCAATGGGCAGATGTTTGTCAGCGCTATTGAGGCGCTATTTTCAGACGTAATTCGGGGCAAAAACGCCCGAATTACGTCCGTAAATAGGCCGTGTGAACATACCCTAAGAGGACGCGGGAGCGCCGGGATCAAGAAAATAAGGAAATCCTAGTAAATGAGATGTGTCCTGCCGGTCATCTACACACATTTGTGAGGCGCTTTGTACTTTCTGCCTCCCTGGCTAAAAAGCATGAAAAAAAGCTCCAGAAGGAAAACAGTCTCTCTAGTGCCACCTATAGGTGACTATCCTGTAAATTAATGTTCGATCCTTTAGTGTGAATTCACATGAGGCAGATTTACTGCGACTAAAAATCAGATTTACCTGAATGGGACAGTGACAGAAATTTCTGCAGCAAATCTGCGGCGTGTGAACTCCCCCTTATAGTTCCTTGAAACATGATTGTAAATGCGTACAGTATATAGGCGCTGACATTGCCCGCTCCGTTAGATGGCACTGCCCAGGTTTTTTGCCCTGTGCATGCGCGGTGCGGACATCCGGGTGCCGCTCGCGTCCCGGTGTGAGATCGTTGTGTAGGAGAATGCGCTGGGAGGGTAACTGGAACTAGGGCTTGTTAATCTTTGGAGTGATTGATTCTTGTCATGTCTCTAATGTTGTTTAATTGACTTAACGTCTATTTCTGCCCCGCACTAATGTTCTTATTTCATCCACGTCTGACGAAGCTGCAGCTAGAGGCAGTGATACGTGGGGGGCCGGGCGTCCTTACTCCACAAACCCCTGACAAAGCTGCAGCTAGAGGCAGCGATACGCGTGGGACCGGCCGTCCTTATTCCACAAACCCCTGACGAAGCTGCAGCTAGAGGCAGCGATACGCGTGGGACCGGCCGGTTATACAGTAAGATGTACACCGGGTGTATAGGACAGGAATAGAGTGTGAGCTCTGCGGGTTATACAGTAAGATCTACACCGGGTGTATAGGACAGGAATAGAGTGTGAGCTCTGCAGGTTATACAGTAAGATCTACACCGGGTGTATAGGAGAGGAATAGAGTGTGAGCTCTGCGGGTAATACAGTAAGATCTACACCGGGTGTATAGGACAGGAATAGAGTGTGAGCTCTGCGGGTAATACAGTAAGATCTACACCGGGTGTATAAGACAGGAATAGAGTGTGAGCTCTGCGGGTTATACAGTAAGATCTACACCGGGTGTATAAGACAGGAATAGAGTGTGAGCTCTGCAGGTTATACAGTAAGATGTACACCGGGTGTATAGGACAGGAATAGAGTGTGAGCTCTGCAGGTTATACAGTAAGATCTACACCGGGTGTATAGGACAGGAATAGAGTGTGAGCTCTGCAGGTTATACAGTAAGCTCTACACCGGGTGTATAGGACAGGAATAGAGTGTGAGCTCTGCGGGTTATACAGTAAGATCTACACCGGGTGTATAGGACAGGAATAGAGTGTGAGCTCTGCAGGTTATACAGTAAGATCTACACCGGGTGTATAGGACAGGAATAGAGTGTGAGCTCTGCAGGTTATACAGTAAGATCTACACCGGGTGTATAGGACAGGAATAGAGTGTGAGCTCTGCAGGTTATACAGTAAGATCTACACCGGGTGTATAGGACAGGAATAGAGTGTGAGCTCTGCAGGTTATACAGTAAGATCTACACCGGGTGTATAGGACAGGAATAGAGTGTGAGCTCTGCGGGTTATACAGTAAGATCTACACCGGGTGTATAAGACAGGAATAGAGTGTGAGCTCTGCAGGTTATACAGTAAGATCTACACCGGGTGTATAGGACAGGAATAGAGTGTGAGCTCTGCGGGTTATACAGTAAGATCTACACCGGGTGTATAGGACAGGAATAGAGTGTGAGCTCTGCAGGTTATACAGTAAGATCTACACCGGGTGTATAGGACAGGAATAGAGTGTGAGCTCTGCGGGTTATACAGTAAGATCTACACCGGGTGTATAGGACAGGAATAGAGTGTGAGCTCTGCAGGTTATACAGTAAGCTCTACACCGGGTGTATAGGACAGGAATAGAGTGTGAGCTCTGCGGGTTATACAGTAAGATCTACACCGGGTGTATAAGACAGGAATAGAGTGTGAGCTCTGCAGGTTATACAGTAAGATCTACACCGGGTGTATAGGACAGGAATAGAGTGTGAGCTCTGCAGGTTATACAGTAAGATCTACACCGGGTGTATAGGACAGGAATAGAGTGTGAGCTCTGCGGGTTATACAGTAAGATCTACACCGGGTGTATAGGACAGGAATATAGTGTGAGCTCTGCGGGTTATACAGTAAGATCTACACCGGGTGTATAGGACAGGAATAGAGTGTGAGCTCTGCGGGTTATACAGTAAGCTCTACACCGGGTGTATAGGACAGGAATAGAGTGTGAGCTCTGCGGGTTATACAGTAAGATCTACACCGGGTGTATAGGACAGGAATAGAGTGTGAGCTCTGCGGGTTATACAGTAAGCTCTACACCGGGTGTATAGGACAGGAATAGAGTGTGAGCTCTGCGGGTTATACAGTAAGATCTACACCGGGTGTATAGGACAGGAATAGAGTGTGAGCTCTGCAGGTTATACAGTAAGCTCTACACCGGGTGTATAGGACAGGAATAGAGTGTGAGCTCTGCGGGTTATACAGTAAGATCTACACCGGGTGTATAGGACAGGAATAGAGTGTGAGCTCTGCGGGTCGTACAGTAAGATCTACACCGGGTGTATAGGACAGGAATAGAGTGTGAGCTCTGCGGGTTATACAGTAAGATCTACACCGGGTGTATAGGACAGGAATAGAGTGTGAGCTCTGCAGGTTATACAGTAAGATCTACACCGGGTGTATAGGACAGGAATAGAGTGTGAGCTCTGCGGGTTATACAGTAAGATCTACAC
Source organism: Rhinoderma darwinii (assembly GCF_050947455.1). Lineage (NCBI taxonomy): Eukaryota > Metazoa > Chordata > Amphibia > Anura > Rhinodermatidae > Rhinoderma > Rhinoderma darwinii. The sequence goes on from NC_134692.1 coordinate 9,715,189, forward strand.
CGGGTGTATAGGACAGGAATAGAGTGTGAGCTCTGCAGGTTATACAGTAAGATCTACACCGGGTGTATAGGACAGGAATAGAGTGTGAGCTCTGCGGGTTATACAGTAAGATCTACACCGGGTGTATAGGACAGGAATAGAGTGTGAGCTCTGCAGGTTATACAGTAAGCTCTACACCGGGTGTATAGGACAGGAATAGAGTGTGAGCTCTGCGGGTTATACAGTAAGATCTACACCGGGTGTATAAGACAGGAATAGAGTGTGAGCTCTGCAGGTTATACAGTAAGATCTACACCGGGTGTATAGGACAGGAATAGAGTGTGAGCTCTGCAGGTTATACAGTAAGATCTACACCGGGTGTATAGGACAGGAATAGAGTGTGAGCTCTGCGGGTTATACAGTAAGATCTACACCGGGTGTATAGGACAGGAATATAGTGTGAGCTCTGCGGGTTATACAGTAAGATCTACACCGGGTGTATAGGACAGGAATAGAGTGTGAGCTCTGCGGGTTATACAGTAAGCTCTACACCGGGTGTATAGGACAGGAATAGAGTGTGAGCTCTGCGGGTTATACAGTAAGATCTACACCGGGTGTATAGGACAGGAATAGAGTGTGAGCTCTGCGGGTTATACAGTAAGATCTACACCGGGTGTATAGGACAGGAATAGAGTGTGAGCTCTGCGGGTCGTACAGTAAGATCTACACCGGGTGTATAGGACAGGAATAGAGTGTGAGCTCTGCGGGTTATACAGTAAGATCTACACCGGGTGTATAGGACAGGAATAGAGTGTGAGCTCTGCAGGTTATACAGTAAGATCTACACCGGGTGTATAAGACAGGAATAGAGTGTGAGCTCTGCAGGTTATACAGTAAGATCTACACCGGGTGTATAAGACAGGAATAGAGTGTGAGCTCTGCAGGTTATACAGTAAGATCTACACCGGGTGTATAGGACAGGAATAGAGTGTGAGCTCTGCGGGTTATACAGTAAGATCTACACCGGGTGTATAGGACAGGAATAGAGTGTGAGCTCTGCAGGTTATACAGTAAGCTCTACACCGGGTGTATAGGACAGGAATAGAGTGTGAGCTCTGCGGGTTATACAGTAAGATCTACACCGGGTGTATAAGACAGGAATAGAGTGTGAGCTCTGCGGGTAATACAGTAAGATCTACACCGGGTGTATAGGACAGGAATAGAGTGTGAGCTCTGCAGGTTATACAGTAAGATCTACACCGGGTGTATAGGACAGGAATAGAGTGTGAGCTCTGCGGGTTATACAGTAAGATCTACACCGGGTGTATAGGACAGGAATAGAGTGTGAGCTCTGCGGGTCGTACAGTAAGATCTACACCGGGTGTATAAGACAGGAATAGAGTGTGAGCTCTGCAGGTTATACAGTAAGATCTACACCGGGTGTATAGGACAGGAATAGAGTGTGAGCTCTGCGGGTTATACAGTAAGATGTACACCGGGTGTATAGGACAGGAATAGAGTGTGAGCTCTGCGGGTCGTACAGTAAGATCTACACCGGGTGTATAGGACAGGAATAGAGTGTGAGCTCTGCAGGTTATACAGTAAGATCTACACCGGGTGTATAGGACAGGAATAGAGTGTGAGCTCTGCGGGTTATACAGTAAGATCTACACCGGGTGTATAAGACAGGAATAGAGTGTGAGCTCTGCGGGTTATACAGTAAGATCTACACCGGGTGTATAGGACAGGAATAGAGTGTGAGCTCTGCGGGTTATACAGTAAGATCTACACCGGGTGTATAGGACAGGAATAGAGTGTGAGCTCTGCAGGTTATACAGTAAGATCTACACCGGGTGTATAGGACAGGAATAGAGTGTGAGCTCTGCAGGTTATACAGTAAGATCTACACCGGGTATATAGGACAGGAATAGAGTGTGAGCTCTGCGGGTTATACAGTAAGATCTACACCGGGTGTATAGGACAGGAATAGAGTGTGAGCTATGCGGGTTATACAGTAAGATCTACACCGGGTGTATAGGACAGGAATAGAGTGTGAGCTATGCGGGTTATACAGTAAGATCTACACCGGGTGTATAGGACAGGAATAGAGTGTGAGCTCTGCGGGTTATACAGTAAGATCTAAACCGGGTGTATAGGACAGGAATAGAGTGTGAGCTCTGCGGGTTATACAGTAAGATCTACACCAGGTGTATAGGAGAGGAATAGAGTGTGAGCTCTGCGGGTTATACAGTAAGATCTACACCGGGTGTATAAGACAGGAATAGAGTGTGAGCTCTGCAGGTTATACAGTAAGATCTACACCGGGTGTATAGGACAGGAATAGAGTGTGAGCTATGCGGGTTATACAGTAAGATCTACACCGGGTGTATAGGACAGGAATAGAGTGTGAGCTCTGCGGGTTATACAGTAAGATCTGCACCGGGTGTATAGGACAGGAATAGAGTGTGAGCTCTGCAGGTTATACAGTAAGATCTACACCAGGTGTATAGGACAGGAATAGAGTGTGAGCTCTGCAGGTTATACAGTAAGATCTACACCGGGTGTATAGGACAGGAATAGAGTGTGAGCTCTGCAGGTTATACAGTAAGATCTACACCGGGTGTATAGGACAGGAATAGAGTGTGAGCTCTGCAGGTTATACAGTAAGATCTAAACCGGGTGTATAGGACAGGAATAGAGTGTGAGCTCTGCGGGTCGTACAGTAAGATCTACACCGGGTGTATAGGACAGGAATAGAGTGAGCTCTGCGGGTTATACAGTAAGATCTACACCGGGTGTATAGGACAGGAATAGAGTGTGAGCTCTGCGGGTTATACAGTAAGATCTAAACCGGGTGTATAGGACAGGAATAGAGTGTGAGCTCTGCGGGTTATACAGTAAGATCTACACCAGGTGTATAGGAGAGGAATAGAGTGTGAGCTCTGCGGGTTATACAGTAAGATCTACACCAGGTGTATAGGAGAGGAAGAGAGTGTGAGCTCTGCGGGTTATACAGTAAGATCTGCACCGGGTGTATAGGACAGGAATAGAGTGTGAGCTCTGCGGGTTATACAGTAAGATCTACACCGGGTGTATAGGACAGGAATAGAGTGTGAGCTCTGCGGGTTATACAGTAAGATCTACACCGGGTGTATAGGACAGGAATAGAGTGTGAGCTCTGCGGGTTATACAGTAAGATCTACACCGGGTGTATAAGACAGGAATAGAGTGTGAGCTCTGCGGGTTATACAGTAAGATCTACACCGGGTGTATAGGACAGGAATAGAGTGTGAGATCTGCGGGTTATACAGTAAGATCTACACCGGGTGTATAGGACAGGAATAGAGTGTGAGCTCTGCGGGTTATACAGTAAGATCTACACCGGGTGTATAGGACAGGAATAGAGTGTGAGCTCTGCGGGTTATACAGTAAGATCTACACCGGGTGTATAGGACAGGAATAGAGTGTGAGCTCTGCGGGTTATACAGTAAGATCTACACCGGGTGTATATGACAGGAATAGAGTGTGAGCTCTGCGGGTTATACAGTAAGATCTACACCGGGTGTATAGGACAGGAATAGAGTGTGAGCTCTGCGGGTTATACAGTAAGATCTACACCGGGTGTATAGGACAGGAATAGAGTGTGAGCTCTGCGGGTTATACAGTAAGATCTACACCGGGTGTATAGGACAGGAATAGAGTGTGAGCTCTGCGGGTTATACAGTAAGATCTACACCGGGTGTATAGGACAGGAATAGAGTGTGAGCTCTGCGGGTTATACAGTAAGATCTACACCGGGTGTATAGGACAGGAATAGAGTGAGCTCTGCGGGTTATACAGTAAGATCTACACCGGGTGTATAGGACAGGAATAGAGTGTGAGCTCTGCGGGTTATACAGTAAGATCTACACCGGGTGTATAGGACAGGAATAGAGTGTGAGCTCTGCGGGTAATACAGTAAGATCTACACCGGGTGTATAAGACAGGAATAGAGTGTGAGCTCTGCGGGTCGTACAGTAAGATCTACACCGGGTGTATAGGACAGGAATAGAGTGTGAGCTCTGCAGGTTATACAGTAAGATCTACACCGGGTGTATAGGACAGGAATAGAGTGTGAGCTCTGCGGGTTATACAGTAAGATCTACACCGGGTGTATAGGACAGGAATAGAGTGTGAGCTCTGCGGGTTATACAGTAAGATCTACACCGGGTGTATAGGACAGGAATAGAGTGTGAGCTCTGCGGGTTATACAGTAAGATCTACACCGGGTGTATAAGACAGGAATAGAGTGTGAGCTCTGCGGGTTATACAGTAAGATCTACACAGGGTGTATAGGACAGGAATAGAGTGTGAGCTCTGCGGGTTATACAGTAAGATCTACACCGGGTGTATAGGACAGGAATAGAGTGTGAGCTCTGCGGGTTATACAGTAAGATCTACACCGGGTATATAGGACAGGAATAGAGTGTGAGCTCTGCGGGTTATACAGTAAGATCTACACCGGGTGTATAGGACAGGAATAGAGTGTGAGCTCTGCAGGTTATACAGTAAGATCTACACCGGGTGTATAGGACAGGAATAGAGTGTGAGCTATGCGGGTTATACAGTAAGATCTACACCGGGTGTATAGGACAGGAATAGAGTGTGAGCTCTGCGGGTTATACAGTAAGATCTAAACCGGGTGTATAGGACAGGAATAGAGTGTGAGCTCTGCGGGTTATACAGTAAGATCTACACCAGGTGTATAGGAGAGGAATAGAGTGTGAGCTCTGCGGGTTATACAGTAAGATCTACACCAGGTGTATAGGAGAGGAATAGAGTGTGAGCTCTGCGGGTTATACAGTAAGATCTGCACCGGGTGTATAGGACAGGAATAGAGTGTGAGCTCTGCGGGTTATACAGTAAGATCTACACCGGGTGTATAGGACAGGAATAGAGTGTGAGCTCTGCGGGTTATACAGTAAGATCTACACCGGGTGTATAGGACAGGAATAGAGTGTGAGCTCTGCGGGTTATACAGTAAGATCTACACCGGGTGTATAAGACAGGAATAGAGTGTGAGCTCTGCGGGTTATACAGTAAGATCTACACCGGGTGTATAGGACAGGAATAGAGTGTGAGCTCTGCGGGTTATACAGTAAGATCTACACCGGGTGTATAGGACAGGAATAGAGTGTGAGCTCTGCGGGTTATACAGTAAGATCTACACCGGGTGTATAGGACAGGAATAGAGTGTGAGCTCTGCGGGTTATACAGTAAGATCTACACCGGGTGTATAGGACAGGAATAGAGTGTGAGCTCTGCGGGTTATACAGTAAGATCTACACCGGGTGTATAGGACAGGAATAGAGTGTGAGCTCTGCGGGTTATACAGTAAGATCTACACCGGGTGTATAGGACAGGAATAGAGTGTGAGCTCTGCGGGTTATACAGTAAGATCTACACCGGGTGTATAGGACAGGAATAGAGTGTGAGCTCTGCGGGTTATACAGTAAGATCTACACCGGGTGTATAGGACAGGAATAGAGTGTGAGCTCTGCAGGTTATACAGTAAGCTCTACACCGGGTGTATAGGACAGGAATAGAGTGTGAGCTCTGCGGGTTATACAGTAAGATCTACACCGGGTGTATAGGACAGGAATAGAGTGAGCTCTGCGGGTTATACAGTAAGATCTACACCGGGTGTATAGGACAGGAATAGAGTGTGAGCTCTGCGGGTTATACAGTAAGATCTACACCGGGTGTATAGGACAGGAATAGAGTGTGAGCTCTGCGGGTTATACAGTAAGATCTACACCGGGTGTATAGGACAGGAATAGAGTGTGAGCTCTGCGGGTTATACAGTAAGATCTACACCGGGTGTATAAGACAGGAATAGAGTGTGAGCTCTGCGGGTTATACAGTAAGATCTACACCGGGTGTATAGGACAGGAATAGAGTGTGAGCTCTGCAGGTTATACAGTAAGATCTACACCGGGTGTATAAGACAGGAATAGAGTGTGAGCTCTGCAGGTTATACAGTAAGATCTACACCGGGTGTATAAGACAGGAATAGAGTGTGAGCTCTGCGGGTTATACAGTAAGATCTACACCGGGTGTATAGGACAGGAATAGAGTGTGAGCTCTGCAGGTTATACAGTAAGCTCTACACCGGGTGTATAGGACAGGAATAGAGTGTGAGCTCTGCGGGTTATACAGTAAGATCTACACCGGGTGTATAAGACAGGAATAGAGTGTGAGCTCTGCGGGTAATACAGTAAGATCTACACCGGGTGTATAGGACAGGAATAGAGTGTGAGCTCTGCAGGTTATACAGTAAGATCTACACCGGGTGTATAGGACAGGAATAGAGTGTGAGCTCTGCGGGTTATACAGTAAGATCTACACCGGGTGTATAGGACAGGAATAGAGTGTGAGCTCTGCGGGTTATACAGTAAGATCTACACCGGGTGTATAGGACAGGAATAGAGTGTGAGCTCTGCGGGTCGTACAGTAAGATCTACACCGGGTGTATAAGACAGGAATAGAGTGTGAGCTCTGCAGGTTATACAGTAAGATCTACACCGGGTGTATAGGACAGGAATAGAGTGTGAGCTCTGCGGGTTATACAGTAAGATCTACACCGGGTGTATAAGACAGGAATAGAGTGTGAGCTCTGCGGGTTATACAGTAAGATCTACACAGGGTGTATAGGACAGGAATAGAGTGTGAGCTCTGCGGGTTATACAGTAAGATCTACACCGGGTGTATAGGACAGGAATAGAGTGTGAGCTCTGCGGGTTATACAGTAAGATCTACACCGGGTGTATAGGACAGGAATAGAGTGTGAGCTCTGCGGGTCGTACAGTAAGATCTACACCGGGTGTATAGGACAGGAATAGAGTGTGAGCTCTGCAGGTTATACAGTAAGATCTACACCGGGTGTATAGGACAGGAATAGAGTGAGCTCTGCGGGTTATACAGTAAGATCTACACCGGGTGTATAGGACAGGAATAGAGTGTGAGCTCTGCGGGTTATACAGTAAGATCTACACCGGGTGTATAGGACAGGAATAGAGTGTGAGCTCTGCAGGTTATACAGTAAGATCTACACCGGGTGTATAGGACAGGAATAGAGTGTGAGCTCTGCAGGTTATACAGTAAGATCTACACCGGGTGTATAGGACAGGAATAGAGTGTGAGCTATGCGGGTTATACAGTAAGATCTACACCGGGTGTATAGGACAGGAATAGAGTGTGAGCTCTGCGGGTTATACAGTAAGATCTAAACCGGGTGTATAGGACAGGAATAGAGTGTGAGCTCTGCGGGTTATACAGTAAGATCTACACCGGGTGTATAGGAGAGGAATAGAGTGTGAGCTCTGCGGGTTATACAGTAAGATCTACACCGGGTGTATAGGACAGGAATAGAGTGTGAGCTCTGCGGGTTATACAGTAAGATCTACACCGGGTGTATAGGACAGGAATAGAGTGTGAGCTCTGCGGGTTATACAGTAAGATCTACACCGGGTGTATAGGACAGGAATAGAGTGTGAGCTCTGCGGGTTATACAGTAAGATCTACGCTGGGTATATAGGACAGGAATAGAGTGTGAGCTCTGCGAGTTATACAGTCAGTCTCTGAAATAGCTGATAACAGGGAACAATAGAAATTCAACCACTCATGAAATTGGAATAAGATCGGCTTTAGGTCTAGTGTGTCGGGCGGTAGTTTGGGGTACAGACATTTGTGACCCTGATAAACTTTGCTGAGTAAAATGACGGTCAGGAGCGGCAGCTGCGGGTTATAATCCGTCCTTGGACAATCGCGCTCTGGCAGATGTGACAATAACAACGTCCTGCGCCTCCATCTGTCACCGTAAACCTGGCAGACGGCAAACGGAGCAATCCACCTGCATTAAGTGCCCCGCTGTGCCCCCCTCATCTCACTGGCTGCACGCCACCCCCACTTTATTTACAGAGAGAAGCGGCGCATCCAGATACATGCAATATGTGACGCCAGCACCTGACGTATCACCGGAGAGACAAAGCAGTCATGGAGTGAGCCAGCGTACCCAATCATGTGTGATACTGGCTGCTGAGAGGGTGTATCTAATCCAATCATGTGTGATACCTTCTGATGAATCAAATCCTATGGTGTGTTACTGTCCGCTGAATCTAAGCCTATCATGTGTGATACTGTCTGCTGAGCTGCTGTATCTAATCCTATCATGTGTGATACTGACTGCTGAGCCGCTGTATCTAATCCTATCATGTGTGATACTGTCTGCTGAGCCGCTGTATCTAATCCTATTATGGGTGATACTGACTGCTGAGCCGCTGTATCTAATCCTACCATGTGTGATACGGTCTGCTGAGCTGCTGTATCTAATCCTATCATGTGTGATACTGTCTGCTGAGCTGCTGTATCTAATCCTATCATGTGTGATACTGACTGCTAAGCCGCTGTATCTAATCCTATCATGTGTGATAATGTCTGCTGAGCCGCTGTATCTAATCCTATCATGTGTGATACTGACTGCTGAGCCGCTGTATCTAATCCTATCATGTGTGATACTGTCTGCTGAGCTGCTGTATCTAATCCTATCATGTGTGATACTGTCTGCTGAGCTGTGTATCTAATCCTATCATATGTGATAATATCTTCTGAGCCACTGTATCTAATCCTATCATGTGTGATACGGTCTGCTGAGCTGTGTATCTAATCCTATCATGTGTGATATCTTCTGAGCCACTGTATCTAATCCTATCATGTGTGATACTGTCTGCTGAGCTGTGTATCTAATCCTATCATGTGTGATACTGTCTGCTGAGCTGTGTATCTAATCCTATCATGTGTGATACGGTCTGCTGAGCTGTGTATCTAATCCTATCATGTGTGATACTGTCTGATGAGCCGCTGTATCTAATCCTATCATGTGTGATATGGTCTGCTGAGCCACTGTATCTAATCCTATCATGTGTGATAATATCTTCTGAGCCACTGTATCTAATCCTACCATGTGTGATACTGACTGCTGAGCTGTGTATCTAATCCTATCATGTGTGATACTGTCTGCTGAGCTGTGTATCTAATCCTATCATGTGTGATACTGTCTGCTGAGCTGTGTATCTAATCCTATCATGTGTGATAATATCTTCTGAGCCATATATCTAATCCTATTATGTGTGATACGGTCTGCTGAGCTGTGTATCTAATCCTATCATGTGTGATAATATCTTCTGAGCCATATATCTAATCCTATTATGTTTAATACGGTCTGCTGAGCCACTGTATCTAATCCTATCATGTGTGATACTGTCTGATGAGCTATGTATCTAATCCTATCATGTGTGATACTGTCTGCTGAGCTGTGTATCTAATCCTATCATGTGTGATACGGTCTGCTTAACAGGTGTCATAGTTGCTATAGTCACAACATTGTCCAAAAACAAAAAGTTCAGCCACAGTGCCCCCACAATCCCCCTTTTTCGAATCAATGCAGGCAATAGAGACAAGCAACAAGTGCCCCCATAACACGGCCATTCCAAAAAACATAATAACAGTGCCAGCCACGTGCCGCTCTGCCGCTTCACTAGAAGGAAGTCACATGTGATCGGCCAGTCAGTGGTGCTGAAGAGGATTTCTGCCAACACAAGGAGTTTGGGGGGTGTGGAGACCCCATAACCAGCAGGCCCTCGCCCCCCCCCCCCCCCCCCCGCCGAGAGGCAAAAGGCACAAGGTATAAAAATCCTCAATGATATAAACCGAGTCGGTCACAGATTATAACAGAAGACTCGACGTCACTTGTGATTTATTTATCTCATTGCTGTAGAAAAATCAAGTTATTAATCAAAAGGCACAAAACTGGAACCAGGACAGAAGCCCCCGGGTAAGAGTGGCTGATACCAGAGGATAACAGCGCCCACTGAAGCGACAGGAAACCTGATTTTCTTTTATATTATGAACGATTATCTTTGGGTTGATTATTTGACTGCTCCCGGACCCCGAAATATATAGAAACGTCTCCGCAACGACGCGAAAGACGAGCTGCCGATATCTTCATATATACAAATGTGTACTGAGCATGGGAGCAGAGACTCTCCGGTCATCTACATACAACCTACCCCAGGCTGATAACAGTGAACAAAAATATTATTATACTCTAGTCACACCTAGAGCTGCATTCACAATTCTACTAGTGGATCATTTAAAGCGGTGAGCTCTGTGCCGTCAGACATGAGGATGAGATCCTATACGACAGGAGCAGCAACCTTTAGCACTGCTGCTGTTATAAAACTACAATTCCCAGCATGCCCTGACAACCTTTGGCTGGAATAATAAAGCCTTTGTACGTCAGTGCATGCTGGGAGTTGTAGTTTCACAACAGCTGGAGCGCTGAAGGTTGCCGCCCCGGCTGTCAGACACTGTATACAGCTGTGGTGTAATGTAGGAGATGCTTGGTGTAAATACTACATCTTCCACAATGCAGCACAGCAGAGCAAACGCTGTACAGATAGTGAACCAGCAGGAGGCGCAGAAAGAGAAGAGCTCAGAAGGGTTAAGCAGAATTCTGAATGCGGCTCTGAATGTGACTGGAGTATAAAACATGATAAAAAATAGAAAAATAATGATTTGCAAAGCACATTCAAATTGAACCCACTCCCATCATCTCAAACAACTACTCCCAGGAAGTTGCTGATGCGTTGAACTTGTAATAAACCATTACCCTGCCCCCACTCTCCTGAACTACATCGTGGGAGAAACCGGTTTCTCTATATATAAAGAGCGTCTGACGACCGGCACATTATAATCTCCGGAGACGCGAACTGCGAAACCTTCAAACCGCGAGGAAGAAGAAGATGTGATGTCATCGCGGGCAGGGGGTGCGGCTCCTGCTCGGGGACGTCTCAGATCATATCCAGCTGGAAGGAAAGAGGAATAATCACAATAAGGAAGATTACAGCGCTATTAACCCTTTCACTGCCAAGGACGTATGTAGCGGTGGTTTTGGGCATCTTTTGCCTTCTTTAGGGTATGTTCACACGCACTAATTACGGACGTAATTCGGGTGTTTTTGCCCCGAATTACGTCCGAAAATAGCGCCTCAATAGCGCTGACAAACATCTGCCTATTGAAAGCAATGGGCAGACGTTTGTCTGTTCACACGAGGCGTAATTTACGCGCCGCTGTCAAATGACGGCGCGTAAATAGACGCCCGCGTAGAAGAAGTGACCTGTCACTTCTTTGGCCGTAATTGGAGCCGTTATTCATTGACTCCAATGAATAGCAGCGCCAATTACGTCCATAATGGACGTGGCGTTCAAGCGCCTGCACATGCCGGTACGGCTGAAATTACGGGGATGTTTTCAGGCTGAAACATCCCCGTAATTTCAGCCGTTACGGACGCCCTCGTGTGAACATACCCTTACACTGATCAATGATTGGGGACGAGCGTCGGTTTGATCCCTCGTCCACCCGATCATTGGCCTGTGTGAAAGGGTCTTTATAGGGCTTAGATCCTGGAGTCGGAACCTAAACCTGGGTGTGGGGGAGCTGCAGGAACTAGGACGACGGTCAGCGATCTCTCCCTGCACAGCCTCATGACCCAGGGGGGCGATGCAGGAACCATTTTTTTTTAGTTTACCATCCCCCTCATCACTCAGATAGGTTTTGTGCTTTGTCACATTTAGGGAGATTTTCCACCAATGGGGTAAGAAGATGTTTACTGGTATCGGAATCCTGGATATTTTTGAGTTTGTTGCGGAGGAACTGGATTGGCCGCACAGAGCCCGGATCTCAACCCCATCCAACACCTTAGCGATGAATTGGATCGGCGATTGCGAGCCCGACCGTTTCCCCCAATATAAGTTCCTGACCTCACAAATGGCCACAAAGTCCCACAGACCCCCCAAACTCTTCCCAGAAGAGAGAAGACTTATAGCAAAAAGGGGGCGACCAACTCCATACTAACCTCCATAGTTGTGGATTGGGATGTCCAAGAAGTTCACGTGGGTGCAAAGGTCAGGGGTTCACATACTTTATATACACTATGTGGCCAAAAGTATCAAACGCGAATCTTACCAGATCATCGACATCTCCCCCCTCGTCCGCCGCGGCTTTCTCCTCCTCTTTCTCTTCGCTTGGGGCCAAGAACTGGATGAGGAATGAAGAGAAGAGGGGCGACCGTCATTTCTCATCAGACATGAAGACAATGGAGACAGCAGATGAAGGGTTAAACCGACCCCAGCGACCCAGAAAGGTAAAAACTGTGTAACACCCTCCCCCGCACACCCGACCCTCCATCTAACGAGTACGCCAGCGATGGGGAGACTGGCGGACAGGTGTCAGGTTGGGGGGTACAGGCTGTATTGTAGAGAGGATGGTGGGGGGAGGGGAGAGGGGTGTATTACAGCTGCTGACCGTGACATTTTCCGCCATCCCGTCAGTTTCAGATTACAGGCCGTTTGGTTAATGAGGAGCCGCTCGTACCTGTTTGGCCTCGTCAGGAGTCACCGCGACGCCTGCAGATTCTTCACAGGTTATCAGGCAAATACCATCTGGAAAATAAAGGAGACGTGACGGGATCTTACAGGACCGGTGACGGGGTCTTACAGGACCGGTGACGGGGTCTTACAGGACCGGTGACGGGATCTTACAGGACCGGTGACGGGGTCTTACAGGACCGGTGACGGGGTCTTACAGGACCAGCGCCGGCCGCAGACACAGGACTCCAGTCCTCTGTACATAAAAAAAATCACTGCAACCTCCACAGAAACGTCGTCATTAACGGGTTTATTCACGTAGAGGACGAGAAGCGGTAAAAGACATCTGTATCGAAAAATGCACCAACTCGCGGTAAAAAAAAAAGAAGAGGTTTTTAACTGCAACTCAACAGCTACGTGTGAAAATACCCTATTTCCTTACTATTTTTAAGATCTCTGCTTGCTGTTCGTGAATGGCAACATTCTAGCTTAGTTTCAAAAAGTTGAAAAATCCCATCCTGACCTGATTTCTCGCAGCGGAGCTTGATACAATGTGAAGGTAAGCTTCTCAAAGTTCGCTACAATGTTTCAGTGAAAGCCTAAATGCGTGATACAAAAAAGTGCAGAAGGATGCAGTCCAGCGCTTGCTCTATCTATTTAAAAGGAGCAGGGGCCCAATTTATTCTCCAACCCTCCTAGCCAGAAGACCCTGCGTGGGTCAAGGACCAGCGGTCTCACTTGTCCAGGATCAGAAAAACATGGCTGCTTGCTTCCATAATCAGCGCCACTCGTCCATGGGTTGTGTCTGGTTTTGCAGCTCAGCTTTATTGAAGTGAATAGGGCTGAACTGCAATACCACACATAACCTGAGGACAGTGTGGCGCTGTTTTTGGTAGAAAACGGACATCTTTCTTTAATCATGTACAAACCCTTTAAGGGAGAATCTAGGTCTAGGTTTGGCTCCCCCAGGATGCGGACTCAGGTTGCAGGGGGGTGAAGAACCCGACGGCCACATACATTCTCTATAACCCCCCCAGGAGGGACACCAATAAGGTCGCCGCACCCTGAGAAATCCTCGTGACTAACGTGAACAGTGATCAGAAACGTAAATAAATAAGAATATGCGTCATGTCATCGGCCCCCGGTCCGGACAGAATTATAAAAAATCCTCAATATTTGCTTGGCCCAAAAAGAGATGAGTGAAAGTGAAGTGCGTGCAAAGTACCATTAATCTGTGGGATCTCAGGGACCCCGGGGTCACCACTACTCCGAGGGCACTTTAGCACCCCAGGCTATTAAAACTTTGATCCGGTAGCTGCTGGTCACCAACAGGGGGCAGATTTAAGCCCCAGCCGTATGCCACATGCTTACCACCTACCACCGCTGTAAATCCAATCCGCACAATGGCTTCTCCACCAGCGATAGTCACAGAGTTGTTGTTTTATTTATTGTTTTTTTTTTAATAAAAGCCCGAGATTGTGTCCATTGTTTGTCACAAAAAAGTGTGTACGAAGGCCGAGAAGCTGACAATGTATCAGTGCGGGTAAAATGTATCAGTCTGGAGACCAGAGGATTGTCTAGACTGGATATAACTGTAACAAACCCTCTGCTGTGAGAAGTATTAGGGCAGGACAGGTTCTCCATCTCTGGATGTAAACAAGAATGTTCCCGTTCACTGACAGCAAGCAGTGAGGAAGTGAAGCGCAAAGTATATTAGTATGTTACAGAGCTTCTCTTTATACAATGATTGAGATTTATTTACATAAAACTGGACCGGCCCTTTAAGATGAACATAAACCACCATGATAGTTGATGATCCGACTGGAAAAGACTGGGACTACAACGGACGGTTCCGATCATCGGTTCTAGATGTAGTTGCTACAAGCTCATATAAGATCCACAGTCCATGCATGCAGCCCCGCGTAACAAGCCCCCCGCGTAACCAGCCCGGCGCCCCGCGCAACAAGCCCGGCCCCCCGCGCAACAAGCCCGGCCCCCCGCGCAACAAGCCCGGCCCCCCCGCGCAACAAGCCCGGCCCCCCGCGCAACAACCCGGGCGCCCCGCGCAACAAGCCCAGCGCTCTATGTAAGAAGAGGCAGGCCAGTAAAACATGGTGCCAACCCATTGTGACGAATCCTCTGGAGCAGGGACGTAGTACAAGACACTAAATTCTGCTGCGCTGCACGGTCACTCTGGCATGCAACAAAGTACGTTCTATAGATACAAACTTACCTTGAACCACAATTTCCCAGAACTCCTTGAGCACGCTGCCCGCAATCCTCTCTTTCAAAGACTGAAGGAAGTTATTGAAGACTGGAGCCTGGGACAACTGCAGGTAGAACATGGGCGTTACACACCTGTCCATCATGCCAGTCTACCAGGAAGGAGCAGACAACAGAAAGCAAAGGTGCTCACCCGAATAGCCTCAGCCCGAAAACCCTTAATGCAGCTCATGCTCTTCATGTAATACTGCAACTGTCTGATGTCCAGGAACTCGTAGATTCTCTCCATCAGCTGACTACTTACTGAAAGGCAAAAAGAAAAAATAGTAGAAAAGCTTGGGGGGCAGGGGAGGGGCAGACACCGGGGGAGGATACAAGAAGATGCCTTAAAAATAACTTCTATTATGCAAATTATGGGTAAAAGCTAAATCAAAAGTCACTCACTGTATAAACTGTAATACTTTTTTTTTTTAGATCACGAAAACTCTGAATTATAGTTCACAATTCTGCTGGTTGATATTGGAAACAGTCGTAAAGTTTGTCAACAGACGCACCCCCAACAGTTTAGTTCAGTTCTTATAATTCAGGAAACAGCTCTTTGTTTCTACATCAGAAGACTGTACAATAACTGGTGTAAGGACAAAACTTCCCAGGATGTTTGGGCAGACACTGAACAAGCAGGGGATGAAGGCAGATTTCTTATAAATAATAATACAGGATGTAACTCAGGATCAGTACAGGATAAGTAATGTAATGTATGTACACAGTGACTCCACCAGCAGAATAGTGAGTGCAGCTCTGGAGTATAATACAGGATGTAACTCAGGATCAGTACAGGATAAGTAATGTAATGTATGTACACAGTGACTCCACCAGTAGAATAGTGAGTGCAGCTCTGGAGTATAATACAGGATGTAACTCAGGATCAGTACAGGATAAGTAATGTAATGTATGTATACAGTGACTCCACCAGCAGAATAGTGAGTGCAGCTCTGGAGTATAATACAGGATATAACTCAGGATCAGTACAGGATAAGTAATGTAATGTATGTATACAGTGACTCCACCAGTAGAATAGTGAGTGCAGCTCTGGAGTATAATACAGGATGTAACTCAGGATCAGTACAGGATAAGTAATGTAATGTATGTACACAGTGACTCCACCAGTAGAATAGTGAGTGCAGCTCTGGAGTATAATACAGGATGTAACTCAGGATCAATACAGGATAAGTAATGTAATGTATGTACACAGTGACTCCACCAGCAGAATAGTGAGTGCAGCTCTGGAGTATAATACAGGATGTAACTCAGGATCAATACAGGATAAGTAATGTAATGTATGTACACAGTGACTCCACCAGCAGAATAGTGAGTGCAGCTCTGGAGTATAATACAGGATATAACTCAGGATCAGTACAGGATAAGTAATGTATGTACACAGTGACTCCACCAGCAGAATAGTGAGTGCAGCTCTGGAGTATAATACAGGATGCAACTCAGGATCAGTACAGGATAAGTAATGTATGTACACAGTGACTCCACCAGCAGAATAGTGAATGCAGCTCTGGAGTATAATACAGGATGTAACTCAGGATCAGTATAGGATACGTAATGTAATGTATGTACACAGTGACTCCACCAGCAGAATAGTGAGTGCAGCTCTGGAGTATAGTACAGGATGTAACTCAGGATCAGTACAGGATAAGTAATGTAATGTATGTACACAGTGACTCCACCAGCAGAATAGTGAGTGCTGCTCTGGAGTATAATACAGGATGTAACTCAGGATCAGTACAGGATAAGTAATGTAATGTATGTACACAGTGACTCCACCAGCAGAATAGTGAGTGCAGCTCTGGGGTATAATACAGGATGTAACTCAGGATCAGTACAGGATAAGGAATGTAATGTATGTACACAGTGACTCCACCAGCAGAATAGTGAGTGCAGCTCTGGAGTATAATACAGGATATAACTCAGGATCAGTACAGGATAAGTAATGTAATGTATGTACACAGTGACTCCACCAGCAGAATAGTGAGTGCTGCTCTGGAGTATAATACAGGATATAACTCAGAATTAGTAAAAGAGAATCAATGTACTTACAAAGTTAAGGGCCTTTTACTCGGGGTGATTATCGTATAAAATATTCTAATCTTGAGTAAAAGTTTGCCAATCATTAGCCAGTTAAGACATTTGCACGATAAGCGAGAATATGTTAGTGCGTCGATTATCAAATTTTATATGAGCTTTACATTTTCCTTTTGTCGGCTTTACATCTCTATATGTGAAATAGAGATATCATTATACGGGGGGGGGGGGGGGGGGGCGGCACATTTTCTTGCACACTGCAGACTTCCTGTCCAGTATCCAGCACCCGGACGTATAAACTTACAATCTTGGAAGTTTGCGGTTTTCTGTCTGACCAACACACGGAAGTCGTCGGCTGGATTCACACTCCCCACCTGAAACAAGAGGTCACCGGGTCACAGCACAATATGGGACAGTATAGATTTTACAGATGTTGTACCTGCTGCTAAAAAATCCCCCGTGCATACAAGTCACTGCCGCCCTCGTCTATCAGGTTATTCAAATAATATTCAGCTACTACTTAGTTTTATCTGTTCCTGAGAAAGCTGGGTGACAAGCAATATGGCCGCCTTCACAGCACCCGCAGGGCCCGTTACCGGAGATGAGTGAATCGTTTTATAGATCGCCGACAAACTATTTGCAAATCTGAAAAACCCGAATTGGCCAAAATAATTAACTGATCAGCCAACTTTCCCAGACTCCAGAACGGCGTTGTCCTAGTAATGCAGCAACACTGAGGGGAGGGGGGGATGCACAAAAGGGAAGATTTGCTGTTCTGGAGAGTGGGAAAGCTGGGTGACAACTCCAGTGATGGAGCTTTATTGGTTGTCACTTCCTCAGGGTCCTCATAATGTATTCAGTAGCAAAATGATTATTTTTTTAGTCTGGATATAAAATATCTGCAATATTGGCCCAAACGAAGGGAACATCAATTGTCTGAGCATCGGAGCTGCTGCTGCTGTGACCGCGGGGATGATGAGAGTCCTGTACGCTCCGCGCATCGTCAGGCCTGTCTGAACCGCAGCGCTGCACACTCAGTCACTGACACGAGCCTGGCAAGAACCAACACGAGAGGGGGCAGCGCCATGAATCACTCCGCTGGCACCGGACTTCCACTATACGACCCTGTCCGCAGCATCGGAGACTCCACATCCTCTGTCGTGAAGACGCAGGTTCAAGTGCCATTTGCAGTTTAAGAAAACTAGAAATTCTTAAAGGGGAATTCCACTTTTAGATGCTTTGTAACTTGTCACTGATGTGGTCAGTACGCTGGGACCCTCAACGTTACCCATAATGCACTACCTGGACGCTGGTCAGAGACGTCTGATATTCTATGACACAGCAGAGATCATCACTTAAAGGGCCGGTGTCCAGTCTATTGTAGATAAAGCGTTATCATTGTATGCTGAAGCGTTCTGCAACTTTTTAAAAGGCTGTGCTTCAATGCCTCAACATTTTCACATTCTCTGCTTGCTCCTTTAATAAACGGCAATATTCTTCTTTACATTCAGAAGCTAAACACCCGTACAGACCTTTATAGAAAATCCACTAAACACTCTCCTGTCCTGGACCCCAGGCTGATTGTTCTTTGCTACACCAATACATAGTATCAAACCCACCAGCTTTGTGAGCAGAAAAAGTTTTCAAATTGTGAATGCAAATAAGGACATTTCAATTCACTGACAGCAAGCAGAAATCTAAAAACCGCTGAGAAATTGAACCAAAAACAATATTAGATAGTTGCAAAACTTTTACCGGCCCTTTAAGAAAGAGGTCTCCTTTAAGGACACCTTCTAATTTGTAATTTGGCACAGGTGAAATAATAGGAGTTTTAATCTTTTGTCGGATGAATCCCCCATAACCAGTGCGGACACTGCTGGTGATAATGAAGACGAGACCCAGCAGAGATGGAGTCACTTACACGTCCACATTCCTGTAAACACGTCTGACATTTCCAAGCATAAATTACTTGGAGGTCTCAGCATTTCCACCGCACTAATGTCGCCCCCTACGGATACGCAGCAGACTCGTTATACTCTTTAGGAAATCTGGTAGAGCGGTCTACTCACTAAAGTCTATTCAGTGATCCCATGCTGTCGCCATATTTCCAGCATCATCCGCCCTCCATACAAGTCGCCGTCTGTTCTGTGTGAGCGGCGAGAGGGGGAACCCGAAATGTATAAAGATGTGGCATCCGCAGAGGAAAAAGATCTTTTTAAGTGGAAGCATGGTTATTATATTAGGGTGGAGCCTCCCTGCCCTCTTCGTGGGTGGAGCCTCCCTGCCATCTTCATGGGTGGAGCCTCCCTGCCCTCTTTGTGGGTGGAGCCTCCCTGCCCTCTTCGTGGGTGGAGCCTCCCTGCCCTCTTCGTGGGTGGAGCCTCCCTGCCCTGCACACACCCAGGCTCACATAGGAAGTATTGCCTGTGACGTCAATCGTTTAATTTGTCAGGAGACCAGACTGCGTGGTCACTGGGACAGGAAGTGATGTCACTTGATTGACAGATACAAACTAGAGGACATAATTTGGAGCAGAAGGGGCATCACGTGGGAATGGCTGCAATCATGTTACATGGAGCGTTGTATCAGTTACATGATATTTTGTCACTGAACATAAAAAATTCTACAACTTTCTAATACTTTGTCTTTCAATTCCCCACCATTTAAAGATCTCTGCTTAATGTCGGTGAATGGGAACATGGTCTGCATGATTTCATCTAGTCCTGATCATGTTTGTCTTAAATAAAGCTGCAGCACAAATCTCCCTCCTATCCTGGCCTGTAGTCTGATACATTCTATCTATAATGAAACACTGTAGCAAAGCCTCATGACAGGAGAGAGCTTAGTGCTGCTGCATGTTGCTTAACCTTGACTGATACATTCTAACAACAAGCAGAGATGTTGCAAATAACTAGGATATCAATCACAAAAAGTCCACAGATCGTTGGGAGTAATTTCAACCAAATGAAAAGGCACAACACCCGTTAATAAATTTGGCACATTTTGGACTGTGTAAAAGTCAGGAAATGACGTCTACGCCTGTAACTTTTCACAAAAGTAGGCACCATTTTCGTACTATTTAATTAATAAATCTGTCTAAAACGTTAAAACCCTGCCCACTCCTGAGGAAAACACGCCCACTCCTGAGGAAACCACGCCTACTCCTGAGAAAACCACGCCTACTCCTGAGAAAACCACGCCTACTCCTGAGAAAACCACGCCTACTCCTGAGAAAACCACGCCTACTCCTGAGAAAAACCACGCCCACTTATCAAATATGTCAAGTGTTGAGAAAAAGCAAAGAATGCATAATTACGGTGTGTGACTTTTTAAAGGCTCAGTTTACTCCATCAGGAGGGGAGTAACACAGTAATGAAGTTGATCTCCAAATTGCAACCTAAGGGCTTATACAGACGAACGTATCTATAGTCCGTGTGACGGCCGTTTTTTTTGTAACGGCGGTCACACGGCTCCATGTATTTCTATGGGGCTGTTCATAACGTTTTAACAGACCGCGTGAAGGGCCCGTGAAAAAATTGGACGTGTTCTACTTCTGTCCGTTTTCACGGATTCCCTCAATAAACTCACTTCAATAAGGGACCCAAGAAAAAGGGACCCGCACAGGTGCGACTCGGACGTGAAAATAGTCAGTTTTTCACGTCTGACTTTACACTCGTTCATCTCAATAAGCCCTAAAGGTGACAGGGCTGGAGGTATTTCGGCATTTGAAGGGTTAACTCATGGGGCAGGTCATCATGTGAAAGACGTGCCAGGGCAGTGGCAATACATGATAATTGTTACATGGCATTTCCCAATCAGATAAGGGCAAACGTCCCACCATGGCACGCACGTCCCACGGCTACTTGTGCTTACGACATTAATACATATATATATAGGTGCAATGTGCTTACAGACGTGATGTTGCCATCTGCCAGCCGTGAGATGCTGAAATCCTCCTCCGTGGTCTTCATTTTCTTGGCCTCGGGCTCCTCGTTACTGTAGAAAAGAATAATCATGAGACTAAAAGTGCAAAGATCGTCCAGAAGAAAAATGCCCAAAACCAGCAGGATCTATAGATGATCGTCTCTGCGGGTGGCTTAGAGGGTTATGGCCGTCCAGTATTGCCCAGTATATATGCGCTGCCCCCAACCCAACCAGTCACTCATCCCCCAGCCGAAACATTGTCACCGATCTCCCAGACCAGCGCACACCGGCGCTCAGACAAGCACAATCATTCACGCCATGTGCTGCCCCCTCCAACCCCGGCCTCTGTTTTTATCTTTTTGATCCCACTGGTCCCGTCAACATATTTCAAGAGTTCAACCACTCCCAGGAAAAACTGAACACATATTGGGAGGAGGTTTCTAACATACGTGGTTCGATTTCTCCTCATTATTGAATATCACCTTGCTGTCAGTGAACGATAACATGCTTACTTACCGTCAGAGGCAAAAAAAACTATCCTTACCTGGTCCTGACCACACAGCTGCAGGGCCCATAGCATGCATCAGAACTCTGTCTTGTAACGAGCCCTGCAACTGCGTGAGCAAAACAAACTTTTAGTGTCCGGGTGTAAACAAAGTGGTCTCTATTCACTGACAGCAAACAGTGATCTTAAAAAAATTGCACCGTTTCATACAAAAGGTCTATTAGAAAGTGGAAAAATTTATTCATTGTATGATGGAACCTTCTATTTACAGAAAACTGGAGCTCGTGAAGTTATTCTGTTTATTATCAGTGACCTTGTTCCTGTAGACGCAGCGTTCTGTCCCTGCTGCACAAATACTCGGCATACAAAGTGTTAAGCAGTGTTATTCCTTCTTTCTCCGCATGAAAGCAAACAATAGCTCATTGTGTCATGAGACCCGGAGCTTAATTAAGTGTGATCCATTCATTCTGGGGTTTGGGCAGAGATCCCTGCACCTGTTCACCAGCCATGTAAACTTCACCCCTTGTGGAGAATGGCAGACGTCAGTGCGGAGCCCTGCTGGAGTCAACCTTGCGAGGCGATCACAGAAGAGATCAGTGGGAAGCGGCACTTTCAGAGAATAAATGTATAAACCCGACGCTCACCAACATCTCCAATATCTCTCTCAAATAGTCATCAACATCAGACGATAGTTACAGCGAAAAGAGAATAAACACAAGCAAAACTAACGCACCTCTACTGATCGGTCCAGAAATTGTAAAAGTAATACTCACTATTCAATAAGATGAAATCATTTGACTACACAAACTATAGTAATACTGCCCCCTATGTACAAAAATATAACTACTATAATACTGTCCCCTATGTACAAAAATATAACTACTATAATACTGCTCCTATATACAAGAATATAACTACTATAATACTGCCCCCTATATACAATAATATAACTACTATAATACTGCTCCTATATACAAGAATATAACTACTATAATACTGCCCCCTATATACAAGAATATAACTACTATGATACTGCTCCTATATACAAGAATATAACTACTATAATACTGCTCCTATATACAAGAATATAACTACTATAATACTGCCTCCTATATACAAGAATATAACTACTATAATACTGCCTCCTATATACAAGAATATAACTACTATAATACTGCTCCTATATACAAGAATATAACTACTATAACACTGCCCCCTATATACAAGAATATAACTACTATAACACTGCCCCCTATATACAAGAATATAACTACTATAATACTGCTCCTATATACAAGAATATAACTACTATAATACTGCTCCTATATACAAGAATATAACTACTATATAACTGCCCCTATATACAAGAATATAACTACTATATTACTGCCCCCTACATACAAGAATATAACTACTATAATTCTGCCCCTATATACAAGAATATAACTACTATAATACTGCTCCTATATACAAGAATATAACTACTATAATACTGCCCCTATATACAAGAATATAACTACTATAATACTGCCCCTATATACAAGAATATAACTACTATAATACTGCCCCTATATACAAGAATATAACTACTATAATACTGCCCCCTATATACAAGAATATAACTACTATAATACTGCCCCTATATACAAGAATATAACTACTATAATACTGCCCCTATATACAAGAATATAACTACTATAATACTGCCCCCTATATACAAGAATATAACTACTATAATACTGCCCCCTATATACAAGAATATAACTACTATAATACTGCCCCTATATACAAGAATATAACTACTATAATACTGCCCCCTATATACAAGAATATAACTACTATAATACTGCCCCCTATATACAAGAATATAACTACTATAATACTGCCCCTATATACAAGAATATAACTACTATAATACTGCCCCCTATATACAAGAATATAACTATTATAATACTGCCCCCTATATACAAGAATATAACTACTATAATACTGCCCCCTATATACAAAAATATAACTACTATAATACTGCCCCTATATACAAGAATATAACTACTATAATACTGCCCCTATATACAAGAATATAACTACTATAATACTGCCCCCTATATACAAGAATATAACTACTATAATACTGCCCCCTATATACAAGAATATAACTACTATAATACTGCTCCTATATACAAGAATATAACTACTATAATACTGCCCCCTATATACAAGAATATAACTACCATAATACTGATCCCTATATACAAGAATATAACTACTATAATACTGCCCCCTATATACAAGAATATAACTACTATAATACTGCCCCCTATATACAAGAATATAACTACTATAATACTGCCCCCTATATACAAGAATATAACTACTATAATACTACCCCTATATACAATATAACTACTATAATACTGCTCCTATATACAAGAATATAACTACTATAATACTGCTCCTATATACAAGAATATAACTACTATAATACTGCCCCCTATATACAAGAATATAACTACCATAATACTGATCCCTATATACAAGAATATAACTACTATAATACTGCCCCCTATATACAAGAATATAACTACTATAATACTGCCCCCTATATACAAGAATATAACTACTATAATACTGCCCCCTATATACAAGAATATAACTACTATAATACTGCCCCTATATACAATATAACTACTATAATACTGCTCCTATATACAAGAATATAACTACTATAATACTGCTCCTATATACAAGAATATAACTACTATAATACTGCTCCTATATACAAGAATATATCTACTATAATACTGCCCCCTATATACAAGAATATAACTACTATAATACTGCTCCCTATATGCAAGAATATAACTACTATAATACTGCTCCTATATACAAGAATATAACTACTATAATACTGCCCCCTATATACAAGAATATAACTACTATAATACTGCTCCCTATATGCAAGAATATAACTACTATAATACTGCTCCTATATACAAGAATATAACTACTATAATACTGCTCCTATATACAAGAATATAACTACTATAATACTGTCCCCTATATACAAGAATATAACTACTATAATACTGCTCCCTATATACAAGAATATAACTACTATAATACTGCTCCTATATACAAGAATATAACTACTATAATACTGCTCCTATATACAAGAATATAACTACTATAATACTGCTCCTATATACAAGAATATAACTACTATAATACTGCTCCCTATATACAAGAATATAACTACTATAATACTGCTCCTATATACAAGAATATAACTACTATAATACTGCTCCTATATACTAGAATATAACTACTATAATACTGCCCCTATATACAAGAATATATATACTATAATACTTCCCCCTATATACAAGAATATAACTACTATAATACTGCTCCTATATACAAGAATATAACTACTATAATACTGCCCCCAATATACAAGAATATAACTACTATAATACTGCTCCCTATATACAAGAATATAACTACTATAATACTGCTCCTATATACAAGAATATAACTACTATAATACTGCTCCTATATACAAGAATATAACTACTATAATACTGCTCCTATATACAAGAATATATATACTATAATACTGCCCCCTATATACAAGAATATAACTACTATAATACTGCTCCTATATACAAGAATATAACTACTATAATACTGCCCCCTATATACAAGAATATAACTACTATAATACTGCTCCTATATACAAGAATATAACTACTATAATACTGTCCCCTATATACAAGAATATAACTACTATAATACTGCTCCCTATATACAAGAATATAACTGCTATAATACTGCTCCTATATACAAGAATATAACTACTATAATACTGCCCCTATATACAAGAATATATATACTATAATACTGCCCCCTATATACAAGAATATAACTACTATAATACTGCTCCTATATACAAGAATATAACTACTATAATACTGCCCCCTATATACAAGAATATAACTACTATAATACTGCCTCCTATATACAAGAATATAACTACTATAATACTGCCCCTATATACAAGAATATAACTACTATAATACTGCCCCTATATACAAGAATATAACTACTATAATACTGCCCCCTATATACAAGAATATAACTACTATAATACTGCTCCTATATACAAGAATATAACTACTATAATACTGCTCCTATATACAAGAATATAACTACTATAATACTGCCTCCTATATACAAGAATATAACTACTATAATACTGCCCCCTATATACAAGAATATAACTACTATAATACTGCCCCTATATACAAGAATATAACGACTATAATACTGCCCCCTATATACAAGAATATAACTAATATAATACTGCCTCCTATATACAAGAATATAACTACTATAATACTGCCCCTATATACAAGAATATAACTACTATAATACTGCCCCTATATACAAGAATATAACTACTATAATACTGCCTCCTATATACAAGAATATAACTACTATAATACTGCCCCCTATATACAAGACTATAACTACTATAATACTGCTCCTATATACAAGACTATAACTACTATAATACTGCTCCCTATATACAAGAATATAACTACTATAATACTGCCCCTATATACAAGAATATAACTACTATAATACTGCCCCCTATATACAAGAATATATCTACTATAATACTGCCCCTATATACAAGAATATAACTACTATAATACTGCTCCTATATACAAGAATATATCAACTATAATACTGCTCCTATATACAGGAATATAACTACTATAATACTGCCCCCTATATACAAGAATATAACTACTATAATACTGCTCCCTATATACAAGAATATAACTACTATAATACTGCTCCTATATACAAGAATATAACTACTATAATACTGCTTCTATATACAGGAATATAACTACTATAATACTGCTCCCTATATACAAGAATATAACTACTATAATACTGCCCCTATATACAAGAATATAACTACTATAATACTGCCCCTATATACAAGAATATAACTACTATAATACTGCCCCTATATACAAGAATATAACTACTATAATACTGCCCCTATATACAAGAATATAACTACTATAATACTGCCTCCTATATACAAGAATATAACTACTATAATACTGCCCCCTATATACAAGACTATAACTACTATAATACTGCTCCTATATACAAGACTATAACTACTATAATACTGCTCCCTATATACAAGAATATAACTACTATAATACTGCCCCTATATACAAGAATATAACTACTATAATACTGCCCCCTATATACAAGAATATATCTACTATAATACTGCCCCTATATACAAGAATATAACTACTATAATACTGCTCCTATATACAAGAATATATCAACTATAATACTGCTCCTATATACAGGAATATAACGACTATAATACTGCCCCCTATATACAAGAATATAACTACTATAATACTGCTCCCTATATACAAGAATATAACTACTATAATACTGCTCCTATATACAAGAATATAACTACTATAATACTGCTTCTATATACAGGAATATAACTACTATAATACTGCCCCCTATATACAAGAATATAACTACTATAATACTGCTCCCTATATACAAGAATATAACTACTATAATACTGCTCCCTATATACAAGAATATAACTACTATAATACTGCTCCTATATACAAGAATATAACTACTATAATACTGCTCCCTATATACAAGAATATAACCACTATAATACTGCTCCCTATATACAAGAATATAACTACTATAATACTGCCCCCTATATACAAGAATATAACTACTATGATACTGCCCCTATATACAAGAATATAACTACTATAATACTGCCTCCTATATACAAGAATATAACTACTATAATACTGCTCCTATATACAGGAATATAACTACTATAATACTGCCCCTATATACAAGAATATAACTACTATAATACTGCCCCCTATATAACAGAATATAACTACTATAATACTGTCCCTATATACAAGAATATAACTACTATAATACTGCCCCTATATACAAGAATATAACTACTATAATACTGCTCCTATATACAAGAATATAACGCCCCGGCTTGTCTGGGGTTTGTCTTTTATTAGGTTCTGGCTGCTGCGTCACTTCTTCAGTTTATCTATTTCTCCCACAAGCCAGGACTTCGTCTCTCTGTCTATCTGCAGGTATTAATCTCCCGGGACGCAGTCGCCACTTGCGGCACAATACACAGTATACATTAATGTCAGGTCTCGCACTATAAATAAAGCTCTTGTGCTGTCGCGGTCTGGAGGGGGGGAGGGGATCTCATCAGACAGGGGACGGATCCGCTATTGTGCTCCACGCCAGAAATCAATAATTTGCAATCAGTTAATCAGGACGCTTGTCAGGAAGCCGCAAAAGAGAAATCCAGCCCGGCGCTTAATTGACAAGTCCCCAGTGACATTAACCCATGAACCGCTGGCACCGTGTGTACGGCTGACGTCCGGGACGCGTCTCACCTGCCCATTACCGCTGCTTTTCATCTGGGAGACGGACGTCACTGGGATTAACAATAGAGACAGAGAGAGAGCGCTCGGCACGGTGTCATACAAGTGCCAGACTCATGTAATTGCTCTGTGACATTTACCCAAGTGGCAGCTAATTATCCGCCCGGGCAGCGCAGCCGGGAGATCGGCAGCGGCTGCAAAATGCCAGAGACGGATCATCCGCGGCTGCTGAAGACTCTCACATAACAGTCAGATGTAATACACCCAGTACCTGGAGAGACCAAGGCCTCCTTAATAACCCCCCAGGATTTCCTAGATATATCCCTTTCTGGGAAAGCTGGGTGACCAGCAATATGACTGCCATGATTGCTCCCTCAGTCGTGATTGCTCTCCAGCTTTCCTAGAGGCCAGAATGGAAAACTAGCGCTTGCGCGCTGCCGCACCATTCATTCTCTATGGCACTGCTGGAGATAGCCAAGCGCTGTACTCTGCCATCTCTGGGCAGTCCCGCGGACGGTGAATAGGACAGCAGAGCTTATGAGCGACCCGACGCTCTATTCATTTAGAGGAACGGGAGCACTGTTCTCGTGATCGGTGGGGGTCCCACACCAATCAGCATGTTATCACCTATCCTGTGATTAGGGAAAACTTTTAATCTGGGGACAACCCCTTTAAGTTTCGGTGTAGCACTATTTTAGTGGCAGACCCCCAGCGATACTATACTCTGATATGTCCATATGACCGGTCAGAAAAGTATACACAAAGATGCATATAACCTTTAAACAGAGCGTATTACTGTAAAGTGAAAAAAGGGGCGGGGCTGTGACAACCTTATGGTCATACGCACAAAACAATTATACAAAGGCATTAGCAAAACTAAAGAAATAGAAAAACAAAACACTCTGACAATCCAATAATCCAGAGAACCTGATAATCCAGCCGGATGAAAGTCATTTTGCTGAAATAGAGGAATTATATATTCCGGGTGACATGTTACAATTAGAGAACATTTTGCGGTGCAGATTGAGTGGTGAGCGGAGCAGAATGTAAAGCAGAAGAGCCGGGACTTACATGTCGGAGAAGACGTGCTGCGCGGTGATCTGCTCCTTCATCTTGTTAGACTCCTGGAGAGGGAAGCAGCTCCTCACCTGGACCAGCGCCGGTCTACAGGCGGCTCTCACCGGTGCCGGGGGCTGCAGCAGGTCCAGGAGGTGGCGCTCTATGTCTGGGAGCGGCTTGTCCGGGTGGAAAGCCTTGTGTTGTAGGCACTGCCATAAACAGACAAGACGCCGGGGGATCATTCATCATAACACAAGGAATAGGGACTTAATATCCATCTCACTTATCTAATCTCATATCTATCTCATATCTATCTCATATCTATCTATCTCATATCTATCTATCTCATATCTATCTATCTATCTCATATCTATCTATCTAATATCTATCTATCTATCTATCTATCTAATATCTATCTATCTCATATCTATCTATCTATCTATCTATCTATCTCATATCTATCTATCTCATATCTATCTATCTATCTATCTCATATCTATCTATCTATCTATCTATCTCATATCTATCTATCTATCTATCTATCTCATATCTATCTATCTATCTATCTCATATCTATCTATCTCATATCTATCTATCTCATATCTATCTATCTCATATCTATCTATCTCATATCTATCTATCTCATATCTATCTATCTATCTTTCTCATATCTATCTATCTATCTATCTATCTCATATCTATCTATCTATCTTTCTCATATCTATCTATCTATCTCATATCTATCTATCTATCTATCCTCATATCTATCTATCTATCTATCTATCTATCTATCCTCATATCTATCTATCTATCTATCTATCTATCTATCTATCTATCTATCTATCTCATATCTATCTATCTATCTATCTCATATCTATCTATCTATCTTTCTCATATCTATCTATCTATCTCATATCTATCTATCTATCTATCTATCTATCTATCTATCTATCTATCTATCTATCTATCTATCTATCCTCATATCTATCTATCTATCTATCTATCTATCCTCATATCTATCTATCTATCTATCTATCTATCTCATATCTATCTATCTATCTATCTATCTATCTATCTATCCTCATATCTATCTATCTCATATCTATCTATCTATCTATCTCATGTCTATCTCATGTCTATCTCATGTCGATCTCATGTCGATCTCATGTCTATCTCATGTCTATCTCATGTCTATCTCATGTCTATCTCATGTCTATCTCATGTCTATCTCATGTCTATCTCTCTATCTATCTATCTATCTATCTATCTATCTATCTCATATCTATCTATCTATCTATCCATCCATCCATCCATCCATCCATCCATCCATCTATCTATCTATCTAATATCTATCTATCTCATATCTATCTATCTATCTATCTATCTATCTCATATCTATCTATCTATCTATCTATCTATCTATCTATCCTCATATCTATCTATCTCATATCTATCTATCTATCTATCTCATGTCTATCTCATGTCGATCTCATGTCGATCTCATGTCGATCTCATGTCTATCTCATGTCTATCTCATGTCTATCTCATGTCTATCTATCTATCTATCTATCTATCTATCTATCTATCTATCCATCCAGGTTATATTTTATATTTAATTTACTAGTGAAGAATTACCATCAATGACTTATTTCTAGCTTTATTACTAAGGGATGTTCTACATTAACATTTGGGTCCCCAATCTCCATCCCGCAGGAATCCCCAAATCCAGGGTCTCCAGCACAGGTCTGCACCGCACTCTCCGCTACAGAAATAATGGAATTGCCGGCAGCATTAGAGTAGAGCGGGATGAAGCTGCTGCGGTGGCGGCTGGCCGTGCCCATCGTGTGAGCAGCTGATGACGGATCCACTGATCCGAGCAGTCAGGCCTGTGATCGATCACGCGGAGGGCTGTGGATTGGGGTCAGGCGCATCGCTGCGCTCTAATCTGCAGATTAACCCCAGAACAATATGTGGAACAACAAGAATGTAACAACCGATCCTTCACCTCATAAACACAAAGATGTCCGCTTAACGCACGGCGGCGACTCCACCATCACAGCCTGAGGGTGCAGGTCCTGCAGACGGCCCCTTCTGTCTCTCAGCTGTTTTATCTGTGTCTGGAAAAGCTGGGTGACCACATGACTGCCCATATATATTCCACAGGGGTTCTCATTCAGATTTCCGGAATAGTAGATCCCCCTAGTAATGACCATCTCCTACTCCCATATCTGATTCTGGGAAAGCTGGGTGCCAAGGCTGACGTCAGACCCTCCACAGGTGACGTAGGGGATGA
Source organism: Rhinoderma darwinii (assembly GCF_050947455.1). Lineage (NCBI taxonomy): Eukaryota > Metazoa > Chordata > Amphibia > Anura > Rhinodermatidae > Rhinoderma > Rhinoderma darwinii. The sequence goes on from NC_134692.1 coordinate 9,746,230, forward strand.
ATCAGTGCTCCACCAGCAGAGCTGCTCCACCCAGGAGCCATGGAAAGCCAAGTGACAGGTCAGCGGCCATATTTGTGGACAACCCAGCTTTTCCAGAGACGGATAAAATATTATACATGAGGATCTTGTTGTCTTGAGGCCTTTACTCTACACGTCACTCCATAATCTGAGGCTAAAGTGACACTTTAAATGAAATCACGCGCATCGCTGGCGACTGACAAGACGTTCTTTGGAGAAGAGGCCTCGGAGGATCAGCCACGTCTTCAGCTTTAATGTCAGAAATAATTCCATAGTGAGGGTGCCCGGGATCTGCCATCAGCGATTCTATCATTTTAGGGACATTCCGACTAAACAACCGCGTCATCTGCATGAGATATCCACGTGTCAGCATTTATTATCCTCCATTCTCTATAGGACGCTGATAGATGCGGATCTGGTCATGTGACTCGGTCGTCGACTGGCCGATAATAGGAGTTAAAGCTGCGAACACAGGGAGGGGAGACCATTTTTCTCTGCAATTACGGGGGCTCATCTCCAAGAGATTTGACCGTAATTCATTTCTTGGTTACTTTTTACCCCACTCCAGAAGCACTATGCCGGCCCATCATATAGTTAAGGGGGTGTTCTGAATTTTAAAAAAAAACATGGCTGCTTTCTTCCACAAACAGCGCTACACATGTCCACAGGTTGGGTGTGGTACTGCAGCTCAGCCTCATTCTTTTTAATAGAGCAAAGCTGCAATGCCAGACACAACACATGGACAAGTGTGGCTTGTTCTTCTGAACCGAGTCAACCTCTTTAAAGTGTGTCAATCATTTTGTTGTGTCTTTAAAGATGGTTAGAGTTCCTTCGGTCTGTTACAGAGCTCCAAACCCACTGCTTCCCTTCACACAACACATAATAAATAGTTACCTGCAGCCACCACTAGGGGGAGCTTATTGAAGACAGATTTATTGAGATCAATCGTAATTGTATACATCTGCATGCAGGGAGCTCCCCCTAGTGGCGGCAGGCTTTTTTAACCCTACAATTTACATAAAGCAACATGGGATTACATACACCAAAAAATTGGATCGTGAACACAGAAATAATTTATTAAAGGGCATTTCCCCTGTAAACTAAAAAATTACCTAGAAATAAAAGCCCCCGAGTCCTTCTCTTGTGTGAAGTCGTCGACTATTCTAGTCAGCCGTTTCTACCAGATGCTGGATTTCTAATGATGTCAACCACTAATATCTGCCATAACAGAGCTCATAGAATTGTCACCCAGCTTTCCACAGACACTGAATGGACTATACATCTGGATACAGAATTAAGGTGCCCATACAAATAAAAATTATAGGCCAAATTCCCCCATGTTCACTTTCCCCCTCCCTGCTGTTCTACAATCTATTTCTGAACCAGGAGGCCTCAGGATGAACAAGTCTACAGGGTGCGCCCCGAAAGGTTTTAGAATTTTTAGGGAATAAAGAGTGAAATCGCTTTAAGACACTTACCTGGAAAAGTCTTTGGAACTGAGGATTTGGGATTTTGCTTGGTTTGAATAAATCTTCAATACTCCCAGAATCATCATCATCATCATCATCATCATCATCATCATCATCATGAACCAAACTCATGTTGTCTATTAAAGAGTCCACTGCCGTGAGCTGAGCGTCTACACAGAAACAGCAGCATGAGAGCAGCAAACACCTACAAGACCCTCAGAGACCTCCAGACGTAGGCAACGCTTTACCTGTGGGCTGGAACTTCTTATTATTGTTGAGGGAGGAGAAGAGATATTGTCGCAGATCTTCTACATACGGTAGCTGCACATATATCAGACACTGAAAGAAGAGGATAATTCTGTAACAAGGAGTCAGAAGAGACATAACCCAGACACACAACCTTATTACTACACATATAAACTCTAGTCATTATGTACATACATTACATCCTGTATTATACTCCAGAGCTGCACTCACTATTCTGCTGGTGGAGTCACTGTGTACATACATTACATTACTTATCCTGTACTGATCCTGAGTTACATCCTGTATTATACTCCAGAGCTGCACTCACTATTCTGCTGGTGGAGTCACTGTGTACATACATTACATTACTTATCCTGTACTGATCCCGAGTTACATCCGGTATTATACTCCAGAGCTGCACTCACTATTCTGCTGGTGGAGTCACTGTGTACATACATTACATTACTTATCCTGTACTGATCCCGAGTTACATCCTGTATTATACTCCAGAGCTGCACTCACTATTCTGCTGGTGGAGTCACTGTGTACATACATTACTTATCCTGTACTGATCCCGAGTTACATCCTGTATTATACTCCAGAGCTGCACTCACTATTCTGCTGGTGGAGTCACTGTGTACATACATTACTTATCCTGTACTGATCCCGAGTTACATCCTGTATTATACTCCAGAGCTGCACTCACTATTCTGCTGGTGGAGTCACTGTGTACATACATTACTTATCCTGTACTGATCCCGAGTTACATCCTGTATTATACTCCAGAGCTGCACTCACTATTCTGCTGGTGGAGTCACTGTGTACATACATTACATTACTTATCCTGTACTGATCCTGAGTTACATCCTGTATTATACTCCAGAGCTGCACTCACTATTCTGCTGGTGGAGTCACTGTGTACATACATTACATTACTTATCCTGTACTGATCCTGAGTTATATCCTGTATTATACTCCAGAGCTGCACTCACTATTCTGCTGGTGGAGTCACTGTGTACATACATTACATTACTTATCCTGTACTGATCCTGAGTTACATCCTGTATTATACTCCAGAGCTTCACTCACTATTCTGCTGGTGGAGTCATTGTGTACATACATTACATTACTTATCCTGTACTGATCCTGAGTTATATCCTGTATTATACTCCAGAGCTGCACTCACTATTCTGCTGGTGGAGTCACTGTGTACATACATTACTTATCCTGTACTGATCCTGAGTTACATCCTGTATTATACTCCAGAGCTGCACTCACTATTCTGCTGGTGGAGTCACTGTGTACATACATTACATTACTTATCCTGTACTGATCCTGAGTTACATCCTGTATTATACTCCAGAGCTGCACTCACTATTCTGCTGGTGGAGTCACTGTGTACATACATTACATTACTTATCCTGTACTGATCCTGAGTTATATCCTGTATTATACTCCAGAGCTGCACTCACTATTCTGCTGGTGGAGTCACTGTGTACATACATTACATTACTTATCCTGTACTGATCCTGAGTTACATCCTGTATTATACTCCAGAGCTTCACTCACTATTCTGCTGGTGGAGTCATTGTGTACATACATTACATTACTTATCCTGTACTGATCCTGAGTTATATCCTGTATTATACTCCAGAGCTGCACTCACTATTCTGCTGGTGGAGTCACTGTGTACATACATTACTTATCCTGTACTGATCCTGAGTTACATCCTGTATTATACTCCAGAGCTGCACTCACTATTCTGCTGGTGGAGTCACTGTGTACATACATTACATTACTTATCCTGTACTGATCCTGAGTTACATCCTGTATTATACTCCAGAGCTGCACTCACTATTCTGCTGGTGGAGTCACTGTGTACATACATTACATTACTTATCCTGTACTGATCCTGAGTTATATCCTGTATTATACTCCAGAGCTGCACTCACTATTCTGCTGGTGGAGTCACTGTGTACATACATTACATTACTTATCCTGTACTGATCCTGAGTTACATCCTGTATTATACTCCAGAGCTTCACTCACTATTCTGCTGGTGGAGTCATTGTGTACATACATTACATTACTTATCCTGTACTGATCCTGAGTTATATCCTGTATTATACTCCAGAGCTGCACTCACTATTCTGCTGGTGGAGTCACTGTGTACATACATTACTTATCCTGTACTGATCCTGAGTTACATCCTGTATTATACTCCAGAGCTGCACTCACTATTCTGCTGGTGGAGTCACTGTGTACATACATTACATTACTTATCCTGTACTGATCCTGAGTTACATCCTGTATTATACTCCAGAGCTGCACTCACTATTCTGCTGGTGGAGTCGCTGTGTACATACATTACTTATCCTGTACTGATCCTGAGTTACATCCTGTATTATACTCCAGAGCTGCACTCACTATTCTGCTGGTGGAGTCACTGTGTACATACATTACATTACTTATCCTGTACTGATCCTGAGTTACATCCTGTATTATACTCCAGAGCTGCACTCACTATTCTGCTGGTGGAGTCACTGTGTACATACATTACATCACTTATCCTGTACTGAGCTCTGGAGTATAATACGTGACTACATTCTTTGCTTTACTTATTGTGGTGAATTAAAGTACTTAATGTCTCATACTCCAGTCACATCCAGAGCTGCTTTCTCTAGACAGTAGTTTATTTACACGTTTTCTGTCAGACATGTGACAGCTCCCAGAATGCACTGCTGGGTACAGGAAACTAGCAGAATATTTTAGGAATTTTGGCTTTGAAAATATCACATTTCAGGATTAGTAAAGTCATTTATCTTTCCCTTACAATGATCGCTATAAGAGAGGATTCAGGATACCTCGTATTTCTCCTTGATGTGCGGGAACGCCACTCCAACTTGAGGATTAGCGCTTCTGCTGTAGGCGTACCGCACAATGGCGACCATTTCCATGTCGTGAAGGGCGTGGATCAATGCGGAGAGAGCAGTGGCGGCACCCTGGAGAACAGCCAAAATTACCATCGGAGAAGCAGGTGCAATACACGTGAGAAACCTGAAGCACTTTGTTCTGAACTTCCTGCAGAGCTGTCCTTCAGGCAGCCGTATAAGACCCTGTCCACAGAGTTTGTTGCAGGCAGAAAAGTCTGCCTCAAAATTCCTTTGAGCCATTGAGCGCCGCAGGCAAAAAATGGCGCGAAAAACCATTTCTCAGGTCACAGGAAAAAAACGCCTTCGCCTCCCAATGAAATCAATGGAAGATGATTTTGGCCATTTTCTGTTGTGGTTTCGGCGCCAAAAAAACTCAGTGTGAACAGGGCTGTGCATGCATGTGGGCTGTCATGTGGTCAGTCCTACCTATTTGTAGTACTGCCTTACCCTGGTGTGATCATGGCAGACTTATAGAAAGGGCAAACCCACCCCAAGTGTCCACTACCCCCGTCAATCGGTCGTTCCAGTTGAATGCATCCCAGTACGAAAGTATAAACAAAATATATCCCTATAATTTAAAGGGACACCACCTCTAAACCTCTTTTAATTCGCTGTGCACTTGAACACATTCTATTGTTCCCTGTTATCAGCCCTTTCTGTACCGATCTTGCAGACTGTAATATTCTTCAAAAGTGACACGAAGTCTAGAAACCTCCCCTCCCCCACGTCACTTATCTCTAGTGCTGAGAACCTCCAGAGCCGTGTGTGACATTATCCGCTCCTCTTATAATGATGTCGCACAATTATAAGCTGAGGACTTTAAAAAGGTCATAGAGGTCTAAAAAAAATATGTCTGCTTTCTTCCACAAACAGCGCCACACCTGTCCACAGCTCATGTGTGGTATTGCAGCTCAGTCACATTACCGTCAATAGAGCTGAGCTGCAATACCCGCCACAAACCCACGGACAGGCGTGGCGCTGTTTTTGAAAGACGGCAGCCATGTTTTTCTTATCCTGGACCCTTTTAGGCCCTTTATTCCTCTGGAAACTTACCTCATCATCCTTTGGTGCAAAGATCTTCAGAACCTGGTTGCCCATGAAGTGAGTCCTCTCAATCTGACAATGAAATTGGAGACCATTAATTATCAAATGCATTTCAGTTTTACATCTACATAAAAAATCCTGTACTGATCTTGCTTTACATTACATCTTATACTCCAGTCACATCCAAAGCTGCATTCAGAATTATGCTGGTTTTCCTGTTAGCACTATACGCATCTACCTGCTGTTCCTGGCTGATTCAGGGTCTGTATGAAGAAATGTAGTGATTGCAGCAGGCTCTGTACATTGTGTGTGTGAGGTTTCAGCATGCAATGCCCCTATGAGAGACATAATGGAATAAGGGCGAGTCCAGTCATCATCATATTCCATGTTTCAGGTAGCAGAAATCCAAAAGCAGCTCTGGATGTGACTGGAGTATAAGACATGATCAGTGACTCCACCTCATCTATAGATTTATACTACAAAAAAATGACCCTTTTCCTTAGGTCAGGTATTTATTAAAGTGACAGTAACGACAGATGCACCTGCGACGCCTTCGTGAATCCCAGAACGGAGAAACATTTGGATTCGGTTTTGTACTTCATCTGATCTTGATCCACCTTTGAGAACGGAATGATGTCACTCCCATAACGGAAACCTGTCGGGGGACAAAAGGGAAAACGGGTTAGTGAATCATGTACAATTTATCTACGGTGGAAAGTCACCCCAGCTGTTGCCAAACTACAACCCCCAGCATGCCCCGACAGCCGCAGAGTCACCGGACACCACTAGTTTAGATCTAGAATTCCTGGAAAGTAACATTATATCCAGTTTTAATTTTGTAGCCACATCAAAACATTTACAAAGTGGCGGCCATTATTTTTAAAGCAAGTGTCCTGTTTCCATCCTCGCGGATTTCCTGTAGTGCAGCGGCCCCCAACCTTTTTTGCACCATCGTAATGATTCCACCGGAAAAACGCAACTAAAAAAAAAACAAAAAACAACTTATACTTACCCAGAAGTCTGTGTTCTTCCTCCAGGCTGGCCTCCTGGGATGACGCTTCATCCCATGTGACTGCCGCTACAGCCAATCACGGGCCAATCACAGCCTGCAGCGGTCTCCTGGGATGAAGCGTCATGCTGCCAGGCCGGCTAAATGCTCAACAGTTTTCGGGTGAAAAACTGCACCTCAGTTTGGTGTTTTTTTGCCTGGAATTCCCTGCGGTCGCCGCGGCGGATACCAGATACCGCGGCCCGGTGGTTGGGGATCACTGTTGTAGTGTGTATGGCCCTTTAATTATAATCACAGCTATCCGTTCACGCAGCAGCGGAGCGTCCCGCGGTGCTCGGCTTTACTCCTCACCTTGTATCGTGTCCTCTTTCTGAATTTCAGTCTCTTCATCGTTATTCAGGCAGAAGACGGTTTCCTTCTCAACATCGTCTTTTTTTAGCGATTTGGCGTCCACATTGGCCCAGCTCTTCTTGACTTTCTCCTCTGTGACCTGAGACGATGTATACGAGGTGTGACATCATTAACAAGTTACAAAGTATCAACCGCCGGGAGTCCTCAGCCCTGTTCACACAGAGCTTTTTGAAGGCAGAAAATTCTGCCTGGAAAAATCAGCTCCGGTTTTTTTTTAAGTGCTTTTGCACCACCAGCGTTTTTTGGCGTGATTTTGTCGTGTTTTTTACCTATTTCTTCAACAGGCAAATGCGTCGGCCGTTCGCGGCGTTTTTTCCGTCTCCCATTGATTTCAATGGGGTTTTTGAGGTGGAAAACGCCTCAAGATCGGGCATGTCACTTCTTTTTCCCGCGAGCGTTGTTTTCTGTTCGCAAGAGAAAAAAAAAAACGCCTCCACCTCCCATTGAAAACAATGGGAGGCAATTTCGGCCGTTTTTTGCCGCGGCAAAAAAACGTGTCAAATACTCAGTGTGAACAGGGACTTACAATTCCATTGCATGCAACACATCTGCTCCAGCGGATAAAGAAAAATAAATAAAGGTTAATCATTACAGAAAGAAAAGTTCTACAACTTTCTAATATACTTTGTGTTTCCTTTCCTCATCATTTTCAAGATCTCTGCTTGCGGTCAGTGAAATAAAAATATTCTAATTGACATTCAAAGGCTAAAACCTGTGCGAACACTCACAGCTGAGGGTTTGTTACCATTGAATCCAGTCAAGACAATCCTCTGTGAGCTAAACACCAAAACACATCAGCAGCACAAATTACACTCCTGTCTAGGGATGTCAGGATACCAGAATTTGGACTTCGATACCAATATTTCGTGTAATATTGCGATTTCGATACCAATTCGATACTTTGCGAACAGTAATAAAAAAAAAAAAAGTTCTTCCATCTTCTGATGTGAGGCGCGAGGTGCGATGATGATGAATTTAACCTCCACCTGCCTCACATTAATAGTAATTAACCCCGTCATGTTTCTCAGTCATAAAGGGTTAATGTGCGAGGTACATGACGGGGTTAATTACTATTAATGTGAGGAACATGGAGGTTAAATTCATCATCATCGCACCTCGTGCCCCCCAATAAGTGATAGAAAGCAGTTTTTATTTTTTTTACAGCGCACACATCATAAATGATGAAAAATAAATAAAATTGTACAGATTATTACGGGCGCGCCAATACCGAATATGTGTATTTTTTTTAAAATTTAACATTACTTTATGTTTTTACTTTATTTTTTAAACTTTAATGTACAGGCATATATCTATATACTGATAATACACAGGCCTATATCTATATACTGATAGCACACAGGCATATATCTATATACTGATAATACACAGGCACATATCTATATACTGAGAGTACACAGGCATATATCTATATACTGATAGTACACGGGCATATATCTATATACTGATAGTACACAGGCATATATCTATATACTGATAGTACACAGGCATATATCTATATACTGATAGTACACAGGCATATATCTATATACTGATAGCACACAGGCACATATCTATATACTGATAATACACAGGCCTATATCTATATACTGAGAGTACACAGGCATATATCTATATACTGATAATACACAGGCCTATATCTATATACTGATAATACACAGGCCTATATCTATATACTGAGAGTACACAGGCATATATCTATATACTGATAGTACACAGGCATATATCTATATACTGATAATACACAGGCCTATATCTATATACTGATAGCACACATGCATATATCTATATACTGATAGCACACAGGCCTATATCTATATACTGATAATACACAGGCATATATCTATATACTGATAATACACAGGCCTATATCTATATACTGATAATACACAGGCATATATCTATACACTGATAATACACAGGCCTATATCTATATACTGAGAGTACACAGGCATATATCTATATACTGATAATACACAGGCCTATATCTATATACTGAGAGTACACAGGCATATATCTATATACTGATAATACACAGGCCTATATCTATATACTGAGAGTACACAGGCATATATCTATATACTGATAATACACAGGCCTATATCTATATACTGAGAGTACACAGGCATATATCTATATACTGATAGTACACAGGCATATATCTATATACTGATAGCACACAGGCATATATCTATATACTGATAGTACACAGGCATATATCTATATACTGATAATACACAGGCCTATATCTATATACTGATAGCACACAGGCGTATATCTATATACTGATAGTACACAGGCATATATCTATATACTGATAATACACAGGCCTATATCTATATACTGAGAGTACACAGGCATATATCTATATACTGATAATACACAGGCCTATATCTATATACTGAGAGTACACAGGCATATATCTATATACTGATAGTACACAGGCATATATCTATATACTGAGAGTACACAGGCATATATCTATACACTGATAGCACACAGGCATATATCTATATACTGATAGTACACAGGCATATATCTATATACTGATAATACACAGGCATATATCTATATACTGATAGCACACTGGCATATATCTATATACTGATAGTACACAGGCATATATCTATACACTGATAGTACACAGGCATATATCTATATACTGATAGTACACAGGCATATATCTATATACTGATAGTACACAGGCATATATCTATATACTGATAGCACACAGGCATATATCTATATACTGATAGTACACAGGCATATATCTATATACTGATAATACACAGGCCTATATCTATATACTGATAGCACACATGCATATATCTATATACTGATAGCACACAGGCCTATATCTATATACTGATAATACACAGGCATATATCTATATACTGATAATACACAGGCCTATATCTATATACTGATAATACACAGGCATATATCTATACACTGATAATACACAGGCCTATATCTATATACTGAGAGTACACAGGCATATATCTATATACTGATAATACACAGGCCTATATCTATATACTGAGAGTACACAGGCAGTTGTTAGGACATACCTCAGTATGCCCTAACAACAGGAAATATGGTAAGACAGCCCTGGGGTCCTTCAATGGACCCTGGGCTCTCTGCCTATATATGGTATGTCCCTCAATCGCGTCACAGGAATTCCCTGTGACGCATCCAGGGGCATCCCCCCTCCTCACTTTCCCCTGAATGCTGCAGTCCGCTGTGATTGTAGCATTCACGGGAATAGCGGCGGAGATGAGCGGTTTCTCTGATCTCCGCCGTTATAGAGCGGGGCTGCGGTTGTGTAATACAGCCATTGCCCCGCTCCTGACAGAAGTGCGCGCGCGGTCAGCATGAGGAGGTGCGGCCGTCGCTGCACTAATGAGCGGCGGTTCAGGCACTGAAGACAGAACACGGGGGTGTTTTGTAGCACGCCCGCCATGTTCTGTTTTCAGTGCCGCCGCTCATTTGTGCAGCGCCGACCGCATTGCATCATCCTGCGGCGCGCACATGTCAGGACTCAGGAGCGCGGCAATGGCTGTATCACACGGCCGCAGCCCCGCTCTCATACAGTCATGTGTTACTATACTGCGGCCGCACAGCTAAGTATCGAAGTACATGAAATAACGGTATCAAACTGTTTGTGAATGCAGAGTATCGAAGTTTCGATTCATCGTGCATCCGTACTCCTGTCTTGTTTGTTACAATGTATCAGTGCAGGCGAAATATCTAGACTGCTTAGCTCACCAAGGATGGTCTAAATTGGATACAATTGAAGCAAACCAGTATTACCAGCATTAGGTCTGTACTGGTTTTCAGCCTATAAATATTAAAAAAAATGTTTCTACTCGTTGACAGCAAGCAGAGATCTTGAAAATGGTGAGGCCATGAAACACAAAGTCTATCAGAAAGTTGCAGAATGTTTTCATTATACTTTAGGCTTCATTTACTATAGTCTTTCCACATGGGCAGCTATAGGATCTCTATAGGGTTTTCTAGATGGACCCGGACAGGATCCGCTAAGTCTTTGGCAGCGATTCTGCTGTGAATCTATAAGGCTGTGTTCACACAGCGGATTTTCACTAATATTTCAGCATGGAAACTGCATGTATTCCACATCATGTCAGGTATCGACACGCGGACTAGCCCAGTTGAAATCCGCGGGGGACGGTCTAATCCACGTTTCTTTTTCCCCTTGAAAAATCCACCGTGTGAACACGGCCCAACTCCAAGCACGCCCCTGACATCTATTGGGGGAAACGAGGGTGGAGCAGGTTCGGTTTTGACCCTATTGCCACCCCCATCCAGATAAGCGGCACCAGGGTTGTCTGGCAGCCACTTTTCTCCCTCTGCCTAGAGAAATAAGATTGGGGTTTGGGGGCTGATCATCGGGCGTGTGACTGACACCTATAACAGGTCTGGGCTCAGCTAGGGAATTGCACTGATACTTACAGACTTGTACCCCACGATTTGTATGGAAATGTTGGACCCTATGGTCAGCGCGCACTGCCACGCCATGGGCCTCCTCTCAATCTTCTTAAAGATGGAAAGTTTCTCCAGGCTGTCGCTGAACCCAAATAGAAAAACATCACTGAATAGAAGAGCGTGTGACCAGCAAATAAAATGTGTTATTTCAATTTACTTAAAGGAATTGTCCAGTTTAGAAAACCCATTGTCATACCCCCTATTAGTGAATTCTGGGTAATAGAGGGGGGTCCTCTGTTTCCTCATCTCTTGGTCAGAATGGAGAGCGGTTACATAGAGCGTCTCTGGAGGACCTGTCCTGTCCTGTACTACACAGACTACACATTGATATGAATAGACACTGTGTAATACTTCATTTCCCCTGTGGTGGCGCTGCAGGGAAACTGAACACTTACAGCCCTGGGTTTCTCACAGATCACAGCTGATCGCTGGGGGTCCCAGCAGGAGGACACATTGTTATCTTATTATCAAGCGACTTCTAAAAAGAAGTGATTGACCAGAATTTCCGCTATATCCCCCCCCCCCCCCCCCCGCGCAATCGTTACGATACCGGTTAGAGACGGCCAAACATAAAGCAACGTCTCTCAACCCGAAACGGCTGCAGTCCCAAACACATTGTTCCAAATCTTCAGCAAGCTGTAGCTCATCTTGTGTTTCTGTCAGCAGCTTTGACCCTTAGGCCTTGTTCACACGGCGCTAAAAAAAACCTGATGCGTAAACGTGTCAAAAACGCTAGCGTTTTTGCAAGCGCTTTCTAAAGTACAGGTGTTACTGACACGTTTTTTGGGCGGGTAATTAGGACTCCCATTGGCAATGGGAATTAGGTTCGTTTTCGGCACATTTTACACAACGTGTATTTTAAACACGCGCGCGTAAAAAAAACGTTCGCACTACAATGCGTTTTCCCATTGATGTTAATGAATGGGAAGCTTAAAGGGGGTTTTCCACATTCTGAAAACTGATGACCGATCCACCGGATGGGTCATCAGTATATGATCAGTGCGTGTCAGAAACCAAAACCCCGCACCGATCCACCGCTCCGGCTGCCTCCAGATGATGTTGAAGGAAGCAGATGGCGCAGGTCAAATAGCGGCCGAGCTCCAGTATTCAAGTGAATAGTAGCAGAGCTGCAGTTCTGCTGAACGGCCACTATGCTGTGGTCGGGGTCATCTGCTTCCGGCTCCAACTACTGCATCCGGTTCCAAACATCCGATGCGCGGAGGCCGCCGGAGTTGAGGATCCGGGTGTCGGACCCCCACCGATCATATAAGGATGACCTATCTGGTGGATAGGTCATCAGTTTTCAGAACGTGGAAAACCCCTTTAAAACATGCATTTTTGGGCGCGTAAACCACGTCCAATACACGCCGTGTGAACAAGGTCTTATACGGGGTGGGGAGTGTAGCGTGACTATACCAGTGATCGACATTTTAATGCCCCCCCTTCATGTTCAGCGCTCCCCTCTGATGTGACGGCTCTAGCATCCAATCAGGAGACCACGAGAGCCGTCACTCAGAGCAGAGGGGCCGTATATGCCCCTCCCTGTATATAGCGCTGACAGATTCCTGGTGTCTGCGACATGCAGAATTAGACTGTAACATGGAGAGCAGCGTACACAATGTAGCGGTCACACCCCTGATATATATTTCTCTATATTACAGCTCCTAAAACTATATACAAGTCACCGTCTCTGGGTGATACTTAGACCTGTCGGATGGTATTTTGCTCTTCTCCATTAGGACACAGCGATGATCAGTGACTCCAGCTCTGCTGCATTGTCTACTAGAGTCTAAAATACAGCTCCGCTCTCACCAGAGGCTCAGGATGCTGCTCTGCCCCCATGCTTTATACTGCAGCTCTGCTTTTTCAGGATGGCTGCTGTTTATAAGCTCGGCATGTTTCCATTACAGATTATAAACCAAAAGTAACTAAATTATCAGTGAGAAAAAGAAGATCGGGATTTTGTTGCATAGGCGGAAGGGAGGAGTCTAAATAAGGGGAGTGGCTTGAAAGGGGAGGAGCCTGCAGATCAGGTCTGTGACTATAATGCGTGATTACCGGAAGGTGTAAACTTCGTTCAGGCCGTCTTCACCCTCCAGAGAGAACATGATCTTCCTCACCATCTGGATGCCATCTTTCTGCTGGTCAGAGAGTCCTTTGCCAGGGCCGGGCCTCCTCCCACCATCTCCTCTGTCACCGGCTCCATCATCCTCATCATCATCATCAACAGGAAAGGGCAAACTGTGCAAACAGGAGTGACATTTATAACATAATATTACCTATAATATACAGAGACAATTATATACCATTTATTATTCGTATTTGA